>NC_089765.1:47536909-47586909 GCF_040412425.1 Macrobrachium rosenbergii | reverse complement strand
CAGTACTTTTCTCCCTGCTCATTATTTCGCACCTCTCTCACAGTGGTGACCCCCAGAGTGGTTCCCGGAAGCCGTTAACGGACCCAAACGGCAACTAAGTCTTGGCCCGATGAACCTAATCCACGCCCCTAACAGACTAACTACGGCACTCTAACAAAGCGTTCAGGCGTTAACCAACCCTCATCAGCAGGTCGCCAACGTCATTAGCGGACCCACACGGCATGCTCCCCCAGCGTGTATTGGCATGAGTGTTCCCACACGCTCCAAGTGAGAGCGCGAAAAGAGCATGGATGGAGACATTCCCAACCACGTACAAATTACTGAGAACCTCTCGGAGACAGACACCTCCATCTCGCAACCCCCTCCTGCGCGCACCTCCACACCGGTACCGCGGCCCCACGCAATGACCCCCCTTACAGACCAACTAAAGACAGCCCTTAACATAAGGCTGCCGCCATTCACCAGGGAGAATGCAACGTCTTGGTTCTACAGGGTCGAGGGGCAATTCAGAATTGCAGGCCTGACTGACGAGGTGTTGAATGCGGACATCTCCATTAACGCCCTCCCAGAGGAGATTTATAAGAAGATCGCCCCATGGTTGATGACGATGTCAGTCCCCGCCACCTTCCAAGAACTGAAATCCACTCTCATCGAGACCTGCTCCCTGCCAGTCTCCGAGAGAGCTGCCTGCGCCCTCGTCCTCGCCCTCAACCCCTGGCAGGAGGGAAACCTCCTGGGAGTGTGGCACGCCCTCCAGGACCCCCTCCTCCTCTCTGAGACTGACAGCAGCGGCAAGCACAAGGAAATCAGTCTGTCGAGGGAGATCTTCCTGCGGCAGCTACTGCCGGAGGTCCGTGGGCAGATCACAAACGCATACACCCTGCCAGTTGAGGACCTAATCAGGATGGCGCAGCAGCTGACGGACTCCTCGAAGGCGGCACACTGAATCGAGAGTAGGCGAATTCCCCCAGCCAAAGAGACGTTTTGGGCACATCCACGTCGACGCAGTAGGACCTCTTCCCCCCATCAGGAGAAGCCAGATACCTACTGACAGTCATGGACCGCTCCACCAGGTGGCCTGAAGCTACGCCCATGGAAGAGGCCACCTCCAGTGCATGCGCAGAAGCCCTCCTCTCCAGCTGGATCAGCCTGTTCGGTGTCCTGGATGACATAACGACAGACAGGGGACCCGCTTTCCTGTTCGAGCTGTGGACCGCCCTGGCACATCTAATGGGGACCACTCACCACAGCACCACCGCCTACAACCCTGCAGCCAATGGCATGGTGGAAAGGTTCCACAGGCATCTGAAGGCGTCCCTCATGGCTCGTTGCTCCTCTGAAAACTGGAAGTACCAGCTGCCCTGGGTCTTCCTCGGGTTGAGGACCGCCCCAGAGCCAACGGCGACCCCTCCTCAGCAGAAAAAGTCTACGGGGAGACTCTGGTAGTCCCAGGGGAACTCGTCGCAGAGAACAGGGACGACATAGGAATGCAGAGGCTCCGAGACAGAGTTGGAAAGTTCGCCCCCTGCCACAAGACATTCACCTACAGGATGTTCCTCGTCATGCCCCTCGAGATGTCCTCCTCCACCCACATCTTAGTCAGGGACGTAGCTGTACACCTACCCTTGACTAGGCCCTACAGGGAACCTTTCCTTGTCCTGAAAAGGAACAAGAAGGTATTCCGAATATCCATCCATGGGCGGGAAGACTGGTTGTTAATAAATCGTCTCAAACCCGCATTCCTGGAGGGGGGGCAACGGAGGCGGACCCCAAGATCTCCTGCAGGATACGGCAGCCCCTCAAACAACCCCGGCCTCAGGAAGAAGGCGAGGACGTCCCCGGAAAACCCAGAAAACTGACGGAAATGCACCCCAACAAACCACTGCAGAGGACATCGGGGAAGGTGACCACCCTCTCCAGTTGACATCAAGAAAGAGAGGCCCCCTTCGTCACCCCAGGAGATACCTGGTTAAATCAGACGTTACCTCCGTCTTGGGGTGGGGGGCTTATTGTAAAGTTCCCACTCAACACATTCTCTGTGAAGAACATCCCATTTTCTACGGTGCCTTTCCACGGCCTAAGGTCGAGCGGAATATATATTTATCATCACAATTGTAAAGTGTGTATGTGTTGTCTTTCCTAGCAATCATGTATTATGTACAAGTAACAAGTTATTTATTTCATATGTCAAACATTGTTTATTTGTTTATCACTATGTTCTTTGTATGAACCTGTCCTGATTTTAAGGAAACAGTTTGACCTCAGGTCACCTGTAAATCTTTGTACCAGCTGTCTCTGCGAACTATGCAGACGTAACTGCATCCCGCTTTATAAGCAGCTAATTTCATCAATAAAGCAGCAGTACTTGTCTCCCTGCTCATTATTTCGCACCTCTCTCACAGGCCTATTGATTTGCTACTTGTTTAGCTCGGTGGGCATTTGTTGAAGCTCTTCTTTGGTGGGGGCAACGATAATGATGTCATCAGCAAATCTTAGGTGACTTAGGTATTCTCCATCTATTCTTATTCCTTTTTCTTGCCAGTTGAGTTGTCGGAAAGCTCTCTCCAGGCAGGCAGTAAACAGTTTGGGTGAGCTTGTGTCACCTTGTCTGACTTCTCTCTTGAGTTGGAATGGTTCTGAGTTCTTGTGTAGGCGAATAAATGATGTTGCATGGTCATAGATGTGACGGAGGACATTGATGTAAACTGAGTCAGCTCCTTGTTCTTGCAGCGCTGACATGGCCTCCAGGGGCGTTCCTGAGGGGGGGACGGGGGGGGGCTGTTTGAAATCCCCCCCCGGCCCCAAAGTGAGGGGGGGCACCAAAATGCAAAATTTAACCATTGCTGCTATGACAGGACAAGCTAAATCCAGTGGCCCCAAAATGGTCAAGGGCCCCATTTATATTTGGACCCGAAAGTTTGCGGCCCACCAAAGGGCCCCAATTTTCAATTTTGTGTACAAAAATGTAACAAAAATGTTATGTAAAAGAAATAGGGTTCTCCGGGGGCCCCCTCCCAATCGTAGAGCCCATTATAGACCTTCTCATACGGATCAGAGGAGGATGGGTAACGTTGATTGGGTAAGGGCAGGGTCGATCTAAGGCAATTGATTACTGCTTATAGGGGTCCTAATTATCCTCTAAGGGCCCCCATAATGGCCCCATTTGCCCAGATAATACACATTCAAATGATTCAATGAATCTGGCCTTCTGCTTAACCCCTTCACTATGTTCTACCTTCCCTTCACTGTTACCCTCATTTTCCACAATAAGCTGTAGGTCCCGTTGCTAAGTAACCAATTGGTTCTTAGCCACGTAAAATAAGTCTAATCCTTCGGGCCAGCCCTAGGAGAGCTGTTAATCAGCTCAGTGGTCTGGTAAAACTAAGGTACACTTATTTTTACCATTTATCATTATGTTTAGCTGGATTAAGTGGATCTTCAATTATTCAATGTACACCTAGTTTTAAGATATAAAATTTCTGAAATTTGCATTTACAAGTGCCTTTAAAATGACCCTACAATTGCTCATATTCTAAAAATTTTCCCTGGGGGCTTACAGCACCGCCCCCAACCCCTCAGCTGCTTTGGCTTACTCTGCTCGCCTCCCACCCCAGAAGAGGGGCCCCAAATGGGACTGTGGCTCCCGGGCCCCAAAATGTCTAGGAACGCCCCTGATGACTTCCTCAGTTTCGACCGAGTCAAATGCTTTGGTGTAATCTACAAGTGCTACTACTACTAGTGGGACTTTATATTCGTTTGTTTCCTCAATGATCTGGTTTACTGTTTGTAGATGGTCAATTGTGGAGTAGCCCCTTCTAAAGCCTGCTTGTTCCCTTGGCTGATTTTCATCACGCTTACCTGCAATTCGATTGGTGATAACTCTGGTGAAGATCTTATAAATAACATTAAGGAGGCTGATTGGTCGTTGGTTCTTCAAGTCGCTGGGGTCGCCTTTTTTGTAGAGTAGAATGAGGATGGCTTTATTCCACTCTTCTGGCGTTTTTCTCTTCTTCAGACATTCATTGAATAGTCGTGCCAGTCTGGCTTGGATTGGTTCATCAGCATCTGCTATTAGGTCCAATGTGATGTTATCTGGTCCCGGTGTTTTCCCCTTCTTCATTTGCTTGACAACAAGTCGCACCTCGCATACTGTGATCCCTGGAAAGTCATGATTTTCTCTTTTGCATACATATATATATACACATGCATATATTGTAATGTGTATATATACATATATAGTGTATATATCTATGTATATGTGTGTGCTAACATAAGGTAGTATATTCTCTTCAGGGGCCGGTGATTTGCAGATTCATCTTCGAGAAGTAGCTTTGGAAGTACTATCAACAAGTTACTGCAAGGCATTAAGTCAACGTCCTGATGTCTCTAAGGTAGTCTGCACCCTCAAAATGTCCAAAAGCTTTTGTCAGGTGAGTTGACCAACTGCCTTATTATAAAATGGTGTCACAAAATCAACGGTCATTGTAAAGTAAGACTCTATTGTAAACCAGGTGACGGGAATACAAATTAGGTAAAGAAGTGGATTCCCCTTTGCTCAAATACATACTTAGTGCTACACTCCAACGTGGACTTGGCATTTGCTGGTACTTTTAATTTAAGCTCTAATTATTGCATGGTTGTCTTTTTCTTTGTCAATTTCTGAGCTGTGTTTGACATTTTATTGCTTTAGAAAATCATTACTATGAGATCAATGGGCCATTCTTAATAATTTTAGGAAACAGAATTTAGGCGACGCCACCAGAGCAAGTTTTGTGCCAACTTTTAGCATCTTGCCACCAAACTTTGCATTAGACTGGCAATGTTAGTGGCAAAATTGGTCAAGCACGTTTATGCTAGATTATGACTCTAAAGTTGCATCGCTATAAAAAATACTCATCCGTAATACTGCAACAATACACAACCAAATGTTCGTATAACACTAGCTTCAAAATGTGCTTTGTAATAACATATTTTTCTTCTCTTTTTCTAGGGTGATAGCGGAGGACCTCTTGTTGTAAAAACATGCTTAGGTACATGGGTTCAAATTGGCATTGTGAGTTATGCAAGCGGATGTGCTGATAAGAACCATCCTGGTGTGTACACACGCGTACCATCTTTTCGGACCTGGATTGATACACAAACTGGTTCCTCAACTGCATGTTGATGATTAAGTTCATCTTGTGGATTCTCATAATGCTTCCATTGAAGACCTAACTATTCACCCAGTTTCAACCTGAGATCTACAAACATCTCGATTTTAGATTTTTCTCACTGCTACAACCGAGGTGCCTCACCCATTGATAAAACTGATTCACCTAAAAACAAACAAGGAAAGTTACCCTAATATTTTGCCTGAAACTCCACTCTAAAAACCTAGCCTTATCTAACTTTAAAACTTACACGCTGCTATGATTACATAGTCCAATATCTTAAGTGAAGAACAGTTAAAAAATATTTTGATCAATGAAACTATCATAAAAATATTTTACTTCCAAGAAAGGTGTCTTGTGTCTTTAGAGCTATTCAACTACCAAATTTTCATTCTGTTCTCAACTGAATTTCATCACCTGCTCTAAACTTCTCTTCGACATAAATTTGCCAGCTTTCAAGAGTTCTTCTAGGAAGAGATTTCATTCATCACAAGCCTAGAAACAAGCTCACAAGTGCAATCCAGAGGAAATATCAGTGACATTTGGATCTTGTCATACTTTATGGTTGTTCTATATTTTGTGATTATTCCACTGTGTTAGTCTACATAGCACATTTCAATAAATTAAATGGTTCACAAAACCCACTAGCATCAAGATATTGTCTGACTTTATGCACTAAATAAACTATGAAATGTAACGGCTTTTCTTATCAAAATCCTAAGCTGAAATTTACAATCTGGCTGGTCTTAAAGCATAAAAAAACGTAAATAACCAGAACAGTCCATAGTTAATATTGGAGAAAATCATTCAAGACTCTCCTTCTGCTGTTATTCTCAGTAGCTTTCATGTCAGGAACTACTGAATACTTCCCCTTCTAGAAGGGAAGTTATCTTTTACAGAAATCAACTGCACATCCTCAAATTCTTTTATTAATAATATGCTCCCTCGTTAAAAAAAAATTATACTAAATTCATGCCTCATTTCTCCTCTCATCATTCTTTCAGCAGTTGTAGATTTCTCAAACCTACTACTCTGCCCTCTCTCACCATTTGCCATCCCAATACTTTCAGCTTGTAAAGCCACAGAATAATACTTCATTAAAGATCAGCAAGGCATCCAGGATCAGATTTTTGTAAAATAGATATTGCAGCTGAACAGTACCAGCACTCATTTGTATTTTTTTTTAACATAATCTATGTCTTTACCATTCATTACTCTTGGAAACTTTATGATTCATCTTGGCCCCCTCAAAAAATGGTTGCTCCTACAAATTTATAACTGGCGTTTTCCTTTCACTTCTTTCTAACAAAAGTATTCAGGAATTAGACATTATGATCACTTCCTTGAAAAACTGAGCATATTTTTGCACGCCATACTTCTTTCTTATTGGGGCACGCCTCTGAAAACTTGCTTCAACTTTCTCACCTAATCACTTTAAATTTTTTACTCTTGATGACAAGATGTTTGTTCCATCTCCCACTTCTTATTACATATCGCAAAGTTGCGTTCTAACCCTTTCCGTCTTCATCGCCATCCACAAACCAACTGATCATGATGCCCAAGTCATATCACGCTCTTCCATCCAGCAGAAAAAGACGTCAGTCATGAATGTAGAACCTGCAGACAATGCCCTCTTAATCCTTGAACACAAAGTGCCCCTGGACAAGGACTAAAGTCCACAGCAAAGCCCGAATACCAGCGTTGCTATGGTCATTTAGGCATCGCCAAGCATGACCCATAAGACAACCTGGACAACCACGCATGAAAGCAAGTGACTGATATCTGTGCAAACATATTTAGAAAATAAACCCAATTCATATGGAACAAGTCTACAAGAGCCATTAACTTGGTATTCAAGCTTCGAAAGGATATGAGGTCCATCTGAAAGAAATTGCAGAAGATAATAGGAAACACAGAAAGAAGATAGAAGTATTTGGAAAAGAGATAGTCATAACAGTTAATGGAAGAAAGAGGTCTGTATTTTCCCGCAAAAAATTGACTACCGAAAATATATAAAACTCCAATGATAACTATGTTCATTACAGCCAAAAACTTGCTGATGTGACACAGATAACTTTCTTCACTTAAATATGCATATAATATAAGAGAACTCCATTAACTGCAAGTGAAGTTGACAAGTTTATTCCTCAACTTATTATGACATTTGTTGTTTCCATCTCTTGTAACATAAAAAAATCAAGAGAGATACAACAAATGTTACAGCACTGACCTATACAAACACCACTGGGTGCTCAGTGCGACATTCCTCCCTTTTCATCCAAAAAGTAGCTTATACCCTAAATGTTAACATTCTCCTTTGATCTGCTCAAAGCTTAACTGAGAAACATAAGTCTTTAATCGCAATTTTCTTCTACATCATTCTGGTAGTCAGAACGATATTTAATATTGTGGTACAATTTAAACAAGCTTACTCTAACCTCAATTATATGATCTAGCTTACAACTCATTTTGTAATCTAAAAACAAAAATCCACACAATTAGGGGCAACCAAGTAAACAGTGTCAGCCTGACATTAAGCACCAGATGCCCAAACAGAAGTACTCATTAGACCTGATCATTTGACATTTTACAAACACCAAATCAGAATATTTTCAAGTCAATCATCATAATATACCAGTTATGGAGATAGCACCCAAAATCAAATTAAACTTCCTTTACCATGAAAATGATACTGGCATCTGTCGTTGACAAATGAGATGAACTGATACAGGACTGCCTGCCACTGAAGTCTGTCCATAAAGTGGATGGATAAAAAGGAAATTATTGGTCACAGTAGTCAGTCCACGACTAGAGGGACATATGGATTGATCAACTGGTACACCACTGCCATGTTTTGGGTCCTCTAATGTAACTGTTTTTTCATCAGGAGGTAACACTTTAACGGTAGCGGTGTGCCTAAAATACTTTTTACCTCCCATGGCCTCTACTACCACCTCTCCTCCTACATGATGGACAATGGTGTTTGTGTAGGGGGGGGGAGGGGTGGGGCACTGGGTATTTAGCATAAAAGTCTTTGGGGATTCAAGCGAAACTTCACCCATAGTAACAGTCCCTGCTGTGGCATCCTGTCATTTATCAGCATATTCCTTGTTGACCATTTTATGTTACCAATCCTGGTCAGTAAAGTCTTCTTCTGAGGATTCTGTTTCGACCCATATCTCATGCAATTTTGTTTTCCTCTCATGATTAAACTTCAAGCAGTAAGGTGTACCTCCTGTAGACAAATGGAGTGTGAAGTGCTATGTCATAAAATAAGTCACGAGTTATTTATACCTACTCTTTGCCTTAGCACGAGCTATTCAGAAGAGGTCTCACCATTGGCCTGTGTCCACAATGGTGGTAAAGTAACATGTCTGACTCAGAGTTTGGCAAGCAATTCTTTAAATTCTGAAGATGTGAATGATTGTCCATTGTCCATTTTCAAAGTACATGGTACTCTGAATCGAGCAATTATGGATACAATGGTACAATGACACTAATCAATTTCTCTGATGTAATCAACATCCTTATTGCCACTTCGAAGTACCAACTATAATAATCCACAATGATTAATATCAGTTCTCCAGTAGGCAATGCTCTAACAAATCTGCTGCAAGATCCTGCCAAAGTGCATTCGCCAGTGGTTGAGCTATTGGTTCCAGTGGTGCTCTATATATATATATATATATATATATATATATATATATATATATATATATATATATATATATATATATATATATATATATATATATATAAAATCCAATGAAGGAAACGGAAACACTGGAATGCTGCGAGGCCTTTCGACACTTACGTCCTTTACTTAGCAGACTGAAGAAATATAAAAGTAAGTTTACAAAGAAAGCTCATATAAATGACAGATGGGGATTATAAAGGAAAAATATGTACCTGGAATCCAACACAACTGAAGAATTAGTAGAACTGCCAAAACAGGGTTAAATATTTAAGAGTTTTTACAAAAGATTAGGATCAACCGTTCAGAAGCAGGGACAGGACAATTAAAAGATTATACAGGGTCATACAAAAATGGGAAAGAAGCACGTTAAAAGAAGAAGAAGAAGTGACTGACCACCCAAAAAATATTAGTACAATAAAATAATTCTCTTTTTTGTAAATAATAATAATTTTTGCAAGATGAACATTTTTACAAATAAAAAATTATATTAAACATACGGATACATAGAAAATATATATCAAGTAATGATTGTGTTATAAATTTATCAAGTAAACAAATAAGTGAAAATTTTGTGAGTGCGCTCGGATATGGTTTATCCTTCTTTGTATTTAATAGACCCTCTGCTTTATGGATTGCGTCGTCCCTATGTATACTTGAAAAACATTATGATATTCCTCAAAATCATATTGACACAATTAAAGGTATTATTTATGGAGCTGCGAATGTTAGGCATGAAAGCAATTTCCCTGCTCGCTATAAGAAAAGCTTGACCGACCTTAAAAAAGACAATACAATCCACATCGCAAAAGCTGATAAATCGAATAGTATTGTAATTTTAGATAAAGTTGACTACATATCACGTATGCAAGCCCTACTGGATGATGATACGACATACAAAAAAATAACAAAAAATCCCCTTGATCAAGTCATAAAAAGTTTCAGCAGCAATGTGAAAAAAATCCTTAAAGATAAAAAAGAACTAATAGGTCAGTTGTTAGTCAAATTTCCCTCGTTACCTTACTTGTACGGATTAGTAAAAACACGCAAAGAAAACAATCCTATGCGACCTATTATCAGTACTGTTGGCTCAATATCATATAAACTTTCGAAATATATTACCAAGCTCTTGTCTCCGTTACTTGGAACTATCTCAGATTCTCACGTATATAACTGTCTAGATTTAGTTGATAAATTAAACAAAATCACTTTTTGCCCCACTGACAGATTCGTTAGTTTTGATGTTTGTTCTCTTTTTACTAAAGCCCCTATAGATTCTATTTTAGAGTATCTTGGTAATGAATTAATCCATCACGAATTACCTCTACCTGTAAGTCATATTATTTCTCTCACTAGGTTGTGCATTTGTGATTGTAAGCTTATATTCAATAGTGAATTTTACCAACAAGTATTTGGTATGGCAATGGGCAACCCTTTATCCCCACTCCTCTCAAACTTGTACATGGAATTCTTTGAAAAACGATATATGCCTAATATCATTTATACTCCTTTAAAGTGGTATAGGTATGTTGACGATATTTTACCTGTTTTGCCTGCTGGTATTGATGTAAATGATTTACTCTGTAATTTGAATAGCCAGATACCATCCATTAAGTTTACGTTAGAATTAGAAAAAGACAATTGCCTCCTTTTCTTAGATGTTTTAATACATAGAGAACCATTTCACTGCAAATTCAGTATTTACAGGAAACCAACCAACAACTAAACTTATGTCCATTTTTATTCAGCCCATCACCTTAACATCAAAATATCCATTTTTTCCCCCTATGTTTTTACGGGCTTTGCGCATTGTCAGTCCCCAGTATTTGAATCAAGAAATTGAATACATAAGAAAAATAGGGACAGATTTATGTTATCCTTCACATATACTAGATATTTGTTATAACAAAGCCCACAAAAAGTTTTATAGTGAAAGTAACATGAAGAAAGAAACCCCTAAGAATATTCTTAGCTTGCCTTATTTTAGTGGTTTTGAAAACATAAAATCATTGTTAAAACCTTTTAATGTCAGCCTCGTTTTTTCTTATAATAACACTCAAAAGAATGTTAATAAAAAATAGCCCTGAGGAAAACAACAACATATAGTATATAAAATTCCATGTTTGGACTGCCAATCTTTTCATATTGGCCAATCTAGCAAAGATTTGGATGTGCGTATTAAGCAGCATAAGTATTCAGTCAAAAGCTGGGCAGGCATCCAATGCTATATTCATTCATTTAAGTGAAAACTCGTAAAGTCCCTGCTACGCGGGTCTTCTGTGATGAACGACCCGTTTTCTATATACCACTCCTATAGGAGCGGGTCAAGCAGGATCAGCCATACTGAATCAACCCCGCTTATCTATGTAAATTTGTACCTGTTACTAACTTATTTGGCATATGTTTCTTTTGCACATGTATTAGAATTTTGTTAGATCAGTCATTGTCCATTTTCTTTTAACTCAACTTGTATTTATTCATTGTAATTATTGTCGAGAGTAATTGACCTCAGGTCACCAAGATTCTATTGTATTCCTCTGTGTGACGTCAGTCCGCCGCTATATAAACGGCCCGCATCCTGAATAAAGTAGCAGTAACTTTTCTCCTGCTCATTATTTAGCACCTCTTAAAGTGGTGACCCCAGAGTGGTTCCCGGAGCCATTAGCAGACTCAGACGGCGACCTAGTCTTGGCTCCATGAACTACCCCACGCCCGTAATGGACTAAAGACGGCGCTGTAACCAGCGTTTGGGAGTGCTGACGACATTTAAGAGGGCAATAGTGAGCATGGACACGGACATTCCCTCCCACGTACAATTAACCGCGAACTTCGCAGACTCAGACGTCCACTTCCCCCACATATCGCCCACGCCAAGAATCACGCACTCCTCCACGCCGCTACCTGCGCCCTGCACACTGCCCTTCCTGCCATAAAGCTGCCACCTTTCACACACGGCAACCCATCATCATGGCTCTACAGGGTCGAGGGACAGTTCAGACTGGTGGGACTCACGGACGAGGTGCTACACGCTAACGCCGTAATCAGCACCCTGCCGGAGGAGGTCTACAGGAAACTCGTCCCGTGGGTGTCTGCCACACGCCCCGTCACCTACCACCACCTGAAAACATCCCTCATCGAGACCTGCTCCTTGCCGGTCGCCGAGAGGGTCACCCGCGCCCTCGACCTTGTCACCAGCCCGGGGCATGACCAGAACATCCCGGAGACTTGGGGCATGATCCAGGACCTCCTCACCCTTCCCGGCACCGACAGCAGCGGTAGGCAGTCCAAGATCAGCCTATCAAGGGAGATCATCCTCCGTCAGCTCCTCCCGGAGGTCCGAACGCAGATCCTCGACCCTTACACCATGCCGCTCGAGGACTTGATTAGGACGGCATAGCGGCTGACCGACTCCACAAGGGCAGCGAAGCGGGCATCCACGCCCACACACCCCATCAGTTCCCTTCAGCTGGAGGACAGCGCAGAGGAGGAGATAAGCGCCGATACTAGAAGGTGGCCAGTGTATCACCACAAGAAAAACCCACCGAGCCCTTGCTACTACCACCAGCGATACGGCTAGGACACCCGGAACTGCCAAACCCTCTACTCGTTCACCCATCCAAAAAACGGGGGAGACGGCGGCCAGCAGAACAGGCCGCCATGGCAGCAGAGGAACCCAGGAGCCCAAAACCACTAGGCTTCTACGTCCGCGACACCATCTCCGGCAGGATGATGTTGGTCAACACCGGGGCTGTTTGTTCAGTATTTCCACCATCCAGGGAGGACCGCAAGTGCCCACCGGACCCGGCTGCCTTCCTGACGGCCGCAAACGGGTCCCTCATCCTCACCTACGGCACCAGGCTCCTGTCAATCTCCATCCTTGGCTGGAGATATACATGGAACTTCATCATCGCGGACGTAAGGACCCCACTCCTGGGTGCAGATTTCTTCGCCCACTTCGGGCTGGCAGTCGACGTCGGTCGCAAGCGTCTCCTCGACACCGACTCCTGCCAGTCCCTCCACCTGGCACTGGGAACCAGCGTGCCTACCATCTGCTCCGTCACCCCACACCAGTACGCCCAGCTGCTGAAGGAGTTCCCCGACGTGTTCAAACCCGAGCTCCATCAAGTACCCGGAGCCCCAGCAAAGCACAGAATCTACCACCGCATCAAGATGAAGGGCCCCCCAGCGCACACAAAGTTCCGGAGATGGAGCGGATGGGCATATGCAAGGAGGCCTCCAGCCCGTGAGCCTCTCCCCTCCACATGGTGCAGAAACTGGATGGCTCCTGGAGACCCTGCGGCAACTACAGGTGGCTCAACCTCGCAAGTGAACCTGACCACTACCCTCTGCCCAACATGCAAGATCTCATGGCCTCCTTTCACGGGGCCAAAATATTCTCTAAATTAGACCTTTTAAAATCATACTTCCAGGTACCAGTTGCTCCAGAGGATATCCCGAAAACCACCATCATCACGCCCTTCGGGTCCTACTTCTTCGCCTTCTCCACCTTCGGCCTGAGGAACGCGGGGGCAACTTTCCAGAGGCTGATGGACAGCATCCTAAGGGAACTGAACTTCTGCATCTGCTATGTGGACGATATTCTAATTTTTTCCAGGTCCCCCAAAGAGCACCTGCGGCACGTCCGGGCGGTCCCGCAGCGCCTGCAGAACGGCCTCGTCGTCAGATTCGACAAGTGCACCGTCGGTGTCGAAAAAACTGACTTCATAGGCCACGAGATATCCCCGGATGGCATCCACTCTCTCACATCAAAGATTGCAGCCATCACCAGGTTCCCCACCCCTACCTCCATCAAGGCCGTCCAGGAATTCCTCAGGATGGTCAACTACTACAGGAGGTTCATCCCCGGGATCGCACACACCATGGCCCCCCTGACGGAGATCTTGAAGGGCCGACCGAAATCCTTAGTGTGGGGACCCAACCAGCAGCAGGCCTTCTCCCTGATGAAGGCCGCCCTCGCCAAGGCAACCGCCTTGGCCCACCAGAACCCCAACGGCCCCCTCCAACTGACGATGGATGCCAGCAACGTCACCTGCGGGGCTGTCCTAGAGCAGATCATCGCCGGCGGCCCCCAGCCCATCGCCTTCTCCAGCAAAAAGTTCAACCCCGCAGAGGCCCGCTACAGCACCTTCGACAGGGAACTCTGTGCAGTGTATCAGGCGGTACAGCACTTCAAGTTCCTCCTGGAGGGTACGCCCTTCACAATCTGGACGGACCACCAGCCGCTGGTCCATGCCTTTACCAGCAAGGGAACGCATGGTCTTCCAGGCAGCAGCAGCACCTCGTGGCCATCGCGGAGTTCACCTGATCAATCAAGTACCTCCCCGGCAGGAAGAACCCTGTAGCAGACGCACTCTCCAGAATTGAGCTCAGTGCAGTGCAGCTCAGGATCAACTACGAGGACCTCGGCCAGGAGCAGACCGCCGACCCAGAGACTCCAGCCTACTGCACCGCCATCACATCCCTAAAGTGGAAGGACATGGCCCTCGCCCCCGGGAGACCAAAACTCCTGTGCGACATCAGCACCTGCCAGCCTCGCCCCCTGGTGCCCGCCTCCCACCGCCGTCTGGTATTCGACATCATCCACAGGCTGTCCCACCCCTCCGGCAGGACGATGGCCAAGCTGCTGACAGAGAAGTTCGTCTGGCACAGGATGCGGAAGGAAGCGAGGAGGTGGGTGAGATAGTGTATCCGGTGCCAAACCAGCAAGATAGGGCATCGCACCGAGTCCAGGGTAGGCGATTTTCCCCAGCCGGGAGGCGGTTTGGTCACATACACATAGACGTCGTAGGCCCTCTTCCCCCGTCAAGCGGGGCCAGATATCTCCTGACAATCATCGACTGCTCAACCAGGTGGCCTGAAGCGATGCCCATGCAAGAAACCACCGCCAGTGCACCGAGGCCCTCCTCTCCAGCTGGATCAGCCAATTCGGTGTCCCAGACCACATAACCACCAACAGGGGCCCGGCCTTCCTGTCCGAGATGTGGTCCACCCTGGCACTCCTGCTGGGGACGTCTCACCACACCACCACCGCCTACAACCCCGCAGCCAACGGATTGGTGGAGAGATTCCACAGGTCCCTGAAGGCATCCTTTATGGCCCGCTGCACTGCCGAGGATTGGAAGTACCAGCTGCCTTGGATCCTCCTCGGGCTGAGAACCTCCCCCAGAGCCAACGGGGACCCGTCCGCAGCGGAGAAAATCTACAGGGAGCCCCTCATAATCCAGGGCAAATTAGTCACGGAAGATTGGCACAACCCGTCAGTCCAGAGGCTCTGCGACATAGTCAGGAAGTTCGCACCCTGCCAGCGGACGTATACTGACAGGTCAACTGCCTTCACACCTCCCGGCTTGTCCTCCACCACCCACGTCTTCGTCAGGGACGATGCCGCCCGGCCCTCACTAACCAGGCCCTACAGGGGGCCCTTCCGCATGCTCGAGAGGAACAACAAAGCCTTCCGCCTCGCCCTGAACGGGAAGGACGACTAGGTGTCGATCGACCACCTCAAGCCCACCCTCCTGGAGGAACCAGCAGACGGCACCATGCAGCGCTCTCCTCGAGAGCCGTCTCCTCCACAGCCGGGCCACCTCAAACGAAGGACACGGGGCCGCTCCCGAAAGCAACCAGCCACTCCCACTCACATTGCAGCCCCCAGCTCACTTCGAGGAGCCGCGGCACTCTTGAACGTCCCAGAAGATACCTGGACTAATCAGATGATACCCACGTGGGGGGGTGGGGGGGAGTATTCATAAAGTCCCCGCTACGCTGGTCTTCTATGATGAACAAGCTGTTTTCTATATATCACTCCTATAGGAGCGCATCAAGCAGGATCAGCCATACTGAATCAATCTCGTTATCTATGTAAATTTGTACCTGTTACTAACTTATTTTGCATATGTTTCTTTTGCATATGTATTATAATATTGTTAGATCAGTCATTGTCCATTTTCTTTTAACTCAACTTGTATTTATTCATTGTAATTATTGTCGAGAGTAATTGACCTCAGGTCACCAAGATTCTATTTTACTCCTCTGTGTGACGTCAGTCCGCCGCTATATAAATGGCCTGCGTCCTGAATAAAGTAGCAGTAACTTTTCTCCTGCTCATTATTTAGCACTCTTAAAAACTCTCACAGGATAAATTGGACTGAAAATTCAGTGACTGCCAGATCGAAAGATTCCTCTTCAAGAAATCTATTGGAGTCCGCTATTATCTAGCTTACTTCCAGCTGTAATTTTAACCTTAGCCCTGGCATGTATTATTTGGAACCCTGTATTAGAATAATGTTCAAGAACGACCTTAAAGATAAAATCACTGACTTAATTACTAGTTAGCTACTTGATATATATTTTCTATGTATCCATATGTTTAATATAATTTTTTATTTGTAAAATGTTCATCTTGCAAAAATTATTATTATTTTCAGAAAAGAGAATTATTTTGTTGTACTAATATTTTTTGGGTGGTCAGTCACAACCCTGTATAATCTTTTAATTGTCCTGTCCCTGCTTCTGAACGGTTGACCCTAATCCTTTGTAAAACCTCTTAAATATTTAACCCTGTTTTGGCAGTTCTACTAATTCTTCAATTGTGTTGGATTCCAGGTACATATTTTTCCTTTATAATCCCCATCTGTCATTTATATGAGCTTTCTTTGTAAACTTACTTTCATATTTCTTCAGTCTGCTAAGTAAAGGATGTAAGTGTAGAAAGGCCTCGCAGCACTCCAGTGTTTCCGTTTCCTTCGTGGATTTTATCTTTATTTATATATTCATCACGTTCCATATTTTCGTGATTCAGTTATATATATATATATATATATATATATATATATATATATATATATATATATATATATATATATACTTGGATTACCTTTTTTTAATAAGAGGCTGAGCTGAAAATTTTTTTTATAAAAAGTAAAAGTTCATATCCAAATAGCATCCCTCTGAAGTAGTATGAAAAAGGCTTGCTTTTCATTTTTGCCTTTATCTATTTGTTGATATACAGCATGTTCTCTATTTATGTTCTCTATTTTCATCTCTCTTTTTGTCATGGAACATATCAAGAACTCAAGAGAAATGGGAGCCACGATGGCTCGGTCGGTAGAGCAGCAGACTCGGACTTCATAAGAAGTCTGTGTCGCGGGTTCAAATCCGCAGCCGGCCGGTCAGAGGGCGGACACTTTGCTATCCGTGTAGACACCCCAGGATTATGTATGTAATCAACGGATAGATTTGCTGAAAGCAAATGGGTGTTACAGACTAATACACACACAAACAAAGCCACTCCAAAATCTAAAAAAACAGAAGTCTGTGTCGCGGGTTCAAATCTGCAGCCGGCCGGTCAGAGGGCGGACACTTTGCTATCCGTGTAGACACCCCGGGATTATGTATGTAATCAACGGATAGGTTTGCTGAAAGCAAATGGGTGTTACAGACTAATACACACACAAACAAAGCCACTCCAGCATCTAAAAAAACATAACAGACGCCTTACACGTCTCGAACTCTCGGCCTAAACCGCTCACGTCTCTTCGCTACTGGGAGAAAGGGAGCTGGGGATTTGGCACGATACATATACACATGTGCTACCGGGGCCTTAAGCGATGTCAGACAGGCCTACCCCAACGCCAAATCAAAGTCCTTCAAAAAGAAGGCATCGTGCTTACCCCATATGAAAAATGGGAAAAAGCACGTTAAACGAAGAAGAAGAAGTCGGTGATGAAAATAAATATGGATAATGATCGGCGTTGTAGTAGTTCTCCGGTTTCTTATTGGACTGAGATTTCCTTCCAGTCGCTCTGTATTGAATAATAATAATAATAATAATAATAATAATAATAATAATAATAATAATAATAATAATAATAATAATGATAATAATAATAATAATAATAATGACGTAAATGGCTTGATTTTATCAAGCAGGCTTCCTCGTGAACGAACATATGGAAGATATCCATAAATTGAACATGCAGATTTCACCTCACTCTGCATTATAAATTACACATTAATTTCATTCATCGGTAATTCTAAGTCTACTATCTTTTCCTTTTCTCCTTCTATTAAACCAGTTACCACTTGTCTGTTAATTTTTTTCCTTTTTTTCGTGCAGAGTAGTGGAATTGTTTACATTTTGGAATAACCTGCTGCTAGCTGGAAGAAGAAGAAGTACACGTCTGACTGAAGAGGTCTTGTAAGCATTGGTAGCGTCTATCGCTTCATCTGCACCATGCCAAAGTAAGTAAACGAAAGATTGTTGGTCGAGTTTTTGGGATTACAGTGTTACTTCAAAGAAGGCTTCATGTTAATATCAAAGTATATTGAATGTGCGTGGAGGATACCCTAGCTAGGATAATTACTGTCCTTTCAAAGGAAGGCTACCGGGTTTGTTTACTAGCCAAAGGTTAGGCCAGGCCGCTCATTCAGGACTATTATCATAACGTGGAAAATTCGAAAAAGACATTTAAGCAATAAACAATGTTGAAAAGAGCAGTAATTATCCGATACTGCTATTTTAGCCATGCAGTGAGATTAGGACAACGGTCAGCTTTAGCAGACAAACTTAGGCAGTCAGGGCTAGGCATAGGCTATAGGCTAATGCCTTTGCGTAGCCCCTGCTGGTCTTGTGGGGGGATTTGAATGAGTTTGGGGTAGAACTATATAGTAGCTCCGCGGCGGCGACGGCACTATAACTTGACTTTTTCTACAGTTTTTGGTTGCTAATTATGAATTTACCTTTAACCTTTGGCGCTCGAGTGTAATCAACCTGTAATTAAGCCCTGAAGTCCATCCAACAATGGGTTTCCGTACGCGATCTTCACAAGACAGAGCACAGCTACGTCTGTTTCGAACGGTTCATATCCCGTCCAGCAAGTGCAACAACTTGTTAACCTATGGGTAACCAACCACCCCCCCCCCCCGGGCCAGTACTAAACACTGCGAAGGGACATTCCATTTGGCCGACAACAAACAGATGCACCGCCAGTATCAGAACCCCTAAAAGTGTAGAAAAAAACAGTTGAAAAGGTAAAAACAGGCGCGGAGCTAATATACAGAATTATCGAGTTTGGCCTGGCATTGTGGTGGGTAGGTTACTTGTGGTTGATGTGTGCAAGAATCACAGATTGTGGTACAGCTATAATCAAATTTGGTGTGACATGATTCTTTTTGTATCATCCAGAATCTCAGACTCAATGGAATGTTGCCAAGCAGTGTTAAGCCTTTTTTTTTATTTCTAATGTCATAGATGTTGACAAGTTTGCGAATTCACAGCTAGCACTATTTTCCCTGTGGTTATATAAATATGATCCCTTTTATGCACTGGTATAGTTCATGATATATGTGATTTGAACTAATTTTGTTTTCACATTGTTTAGCTCAAAGCATGGTGTGATAAGGTTAGCGGTGCCACTGACCGTCAGTGGCAGCGCGATTAACATGCTCCTTGGGCTGGTCAGCATAACTACTTCTGAAGCATTACAGCAGTAGACCTAATAAGCCCAACAGTCATAACAACATTTTCAAAATAGGAATATGAATTACAACAAGTTGTCTTTGGATGTTGAAGTTTTAGGCTGTGTTCAAGCTGCCTGCATGTTGCAAAATTATTTATAGGCTTAAAAAATCATCTAAGCCTTCTGAGATGTAATCTCTGTTACTAAAGAACTTATTTGTATAGATTACTTGTTCATTGCAGAATGAAAGATAATAATGATTTTAATTATATGGAGAAGATGGCTATTAATACTAATAGATATTAGCATTAATATTAAGGCCTATGGAACACTTGAAAGTCCTGCTCACTTTTGGTACCTTAATTTATTCATTCATAAGGTAACTTGAAGTGCAAGAATGTGTAGATAACTTCACATGCTTTCTGGCCAGAAATTGTTAATATAGAGATGTGAATGATAAGTGTAATGTATACTCGTATATAGTAAGTAAAGAAGTCTAACACACCAAAGCCTAGGAACAAAATCTTGGCTTTAACAAAAGAATAATTGCATAGGCGAATATTTGCTAGTAAGCCATAATTTTTGAAGTGGTCAAGAAATATATATAACTTGAATTATTTTATTTTTATGAAAATCCAAATATTCCCATGACAGATATAAAATAAATGGTTTCAAGATAATTTCATTTTCACTGCTCATTGTAGACCTATGCTACACCAGGTGGTTCAATGTTGCACCGCCACTCTAATGGTTGCTTCACACACTCCGCACACCCGTTAATTTTGGTGGATGCATTCTACTTCCGTATTTACTTATTTAAATTTTTTCAGCGTTAAGGTGTAAAAACAATCAAATAGGACTATTTCAGATTTTACTGTTGCATTAGAAGCAATATTAATGTTATGACAAATTTTTTCAAAGTTTTCTTATTTGAAACGAGGTTGAGGATGACTTTTTTTTTTTTTTTTGTCAAATGCATCAGTGATGAGTGGACAAAAATTGTGAAAATGTTTCATAACTCTTTCTAAAATTTGGCTAAAGGTGATATTTTCGTAGTTTTGAAATATATGACAGATTTCACTGTTATGAAATAATTGATAAATATCAAGCATGTTAGGTTGCCAGTTCATGAGTTTTGAACAAAATCCTATGCAGTAATGTCTCATCAGTTCTGAGCATAGCTGTACCTTCATAGCGGATGTATAATAGGGTGAATTTTAGGTAAAATTTCACTTTAAACCATTATTGCATTTTGAAAATATTTAATTGTGTTGTAATATGTGCTTTGGATGTTTTCGACATTCATTTCATTAACAAATTATTTGACCAACCACACTTAACCTAATTATCCTAACCTAGGATACCAGGTCCCCACCTAACTTATCATAGGGCCCCATAACTTAAAATAATACCCTAGTGTTGGAACTTAATCTAATCTAACGTAACCTAACGTAAGATGTGAGGTTCTTATCTGGATGGAGGACTTCACTGCCCCCTTGGACCCCACTTACTTAACTTAGTGTGTGGCTCCACTTTAAAAACAGTTAATAAGTCTTATCATAATCTGCATGGGAACTTGCAAAAGTAGGGCTAAGAAAACTGTTAACAAACAGGCAGGCAAAATACTGTAAAATGTTTAGGGAGTTTACTATTTCAGTGGTTTTTGTTTATTTTCATTTTTATGCAAATATTTTGTCAGTTTATGTATGAAAGATCGTGGTGAAGTTTAACTTATTCTTTGTCTTCAGCTTTACCCATTTCTATATGAGGTCACAGTTTCTTATCAGCCTTCTCCACCTTCTTCTGCCCAATGCATCCTGACTTATTAAACCTTTCTCCCACGTGTCGTTCACTATTTTATCCTTCCATCTGAACTTCAGCCTTCCACCTTAGTCTCCTTCCCGCCACCTCCATGCTCATAACCCTTTTATACACATGACCTTCTCTCTGCATAACATGACCAAACCTCTGCAGTCTTCTTTCCTGGGCCTTCTTGGATACATCCCCTACCTTAGGCTAAGTGTTCCTCCAATAAATTCATTCCAGATCCTATCCCTTTTTGTGACTCCACACATCCGTCTCAACATCTCCATCTCTGCCACATCCATTTTCCATTCTTATGGTGGAGTTTAACATTATGTATAATCAGAAATGGAAAAAGAAATTTTTTTTTTTCAAGTAGAGGTATTTATTACCATAATGCATGTTGAAGTAAATTCCCTCTGTTTTTTCAGATACTACTGTGATTACTGTGACACGTACCTTACACATGACTCTGTAAGTATTTGGTCTGGTGAGTCATTTGTCTAATATAAATTTGAAATACGTCATAGGTTAGGATTTTGATTTTGCCTTCATGTAATCTGAAGAACTTAACTCTAATCTGTTCCTTCCCTTATGCATATGTTGAGTATATAAAAATCATATTGCAATACACTCCCTGAACACCTGAATTAGCCCTGGTTACCTACCAGCCCGAACTATATCCCCAACTCATTACCCACTAAGTGGGTAATTAACTGTCAGCGTTACCAACGCTTACAGGAAAATCCTAACAAATGAGTTACCTAGCGTACCGTTGGCAACGCTGCTGCAAGTCCCGGCTGTGTATGGCCGAGAACCCCAATTGCTTTTTGTTCGCCGTGCTGCTAGGACTTGTCCTACATCAGGCGAAATTTTGGTTATAAGCCCGACCCCCTTATTTTCATTTTTGGATTGGGTAACGACTTGGACTGGGTTTGATCGCCCCCTTCTCTCCTGGATTGTTCTTTCTCCCGTTTTGACTTGGCCTGGCTTGGATTTTGAAATGGATAAAATGGATAAGACACCACCCTTGGACAACTCCTCGGCTTCCACATCTGCTTCTGCCGTGACGACGAGATCGCTACCGCTGGAGACACCGCAGCCCATCGTTCGTGCACCGCCTGCAAGAAAAGGATGAGTACCCTTAAAAACGACAGACATTCGTTGTGCATAAATTGCAGGAAGGTACAATGTAGCGTCACATTGCGATGTGACGAGTGTAGGTCATGGTCGACAACACAGATGGAGGATTATCTCAAGCATAGGAAATCATTAGCTTCTAAGAGTAAACGTAAGGATTCAGCGGTAGAAACTCAGGGTTTTGACAAAGAGGCTTTAGAGTCAGAATTATTTAGGAAATTAGAAGACAAATTGTCAGCCAGCATGTCTAGTTTGTTTTCAAGTTTCATGTCAAAACTAACAGAGATAAAGGATCAGGAAAAAGTTAATAGGGACACAGAACCTAATCGCTCTTTTTCAGCTCCCCTGCCTGTTCCAGAATCAGCCCTAACGGGTGCCGGGGTCATGGAGAACCGCAAACCTCAAAGGTAGGATCTACCGGCCCCCGGCGCGGAGCAGGCAGTGTCAGCAGCAGATTTCCCTTTTCACCCTGGTAACGTAAGTCCTAAGGTAAAATCTAATTTAGGATTGTCGCAGACAGTTAGAGATAGGACGGTAGTAAAGAATCAGGGAGATAAGTTGAAGGTGCAGTCGGAGTCAAGTGTCATTAAGGTTGCGGCTCCATTGTTGGATCCAACAGCGGTTCTTTTTCCCGCAGTAGGCTCTCTGCAACAAAAGGTTGCGAATTCGGTAGAGGATGATTCAATTTTGGTTCCTAGCTCTTCTAGTGTGGATAGGTTGGAAAGTATCCCTTTCTCTTCTTCCAAGTTTCTTCTTCCCCCTCGGGACAAACCTTCGTCCCTTTCAGAGTCCAATTCAATAGATCAATTGCTGAACATTGCAGAGTATAATGCTGATCTGTTGGGACTCTCTAAAGGCTACAGATCTTTGGTTAGAAATTGTTTTAATATTGGGTTTTCCAACATTTTTGAGCATGTTTTGAAAAATCTACCTGAATTTACAAATGATGCTTTACAGGATTATCAGGGGGGAACAGAATCGGTCTATTTCTTTCCTTAAAATCTATGGCTTCTTCTGTATCCACGGACATCTCTTCTCCTATGGTTTCAAAATCTTCTATGGGTTTTTCTCAACCTTCCGTTTCGGTCATTCTTCGGGAGACTTTCGGTTTCTTCTCTCGCTCATCCGAGCTCTCTACCGTTAACGGACTTGCCTTCGGACAATCTTCCACAAATCATATGTTTCTCGTCTTCCGGAGCCTGTTGCTGCGACATCTGGTAGTGCGACTGTTCCCGTGTTCAATGTTTCGGCCCCGGTAGTCTCAACAATCACCCAGTTGCTAGGTTTTGGGTAACCTATCATCCACAATCGCCGGGTTCGCACTCGCAGTTTCCCATGCGAAACTCCTGTGAGCTCCGGTCCGTCTGGTGCGTTCCCTACATGTATGACATCATCGGCAGGGTCTCCGGTGGTTTCCCGAGTGTGGCTTCTTCTTCTTCTCTCTTCCCTCCTACTGTACCTTCCTTCTCTACCTTTCCAACATGTGTGTCTGTTCCTCCGATTAGGACGGTTTTTGTAGGTTCGGGTTCGGTTGCTATGGTCAACATGAGTTTTTCCCACCTTGTTCTTCTTCCGCAAATAGCGGAGTGTCTGCTGCGGCGATTCCTCATCAGCATGCTTCTGTTATTCAGCCTAGTTCGGGGTTGGCGAGTATTGTGGCTTCTCCGTTTTCTGAGGGGGCGTGGTTCGCCCAGGTGTGTCTGGCTCAGCGTAGCTCCACCATTGTTGGAGAGTGCGGGTTTTGCGCAACCCTTCTCGGCTGCCCGCAACATTGCGGTTGATTCCCCAGGTGTGCGTCTTGCGCACTCAGGTATTTCGTGTTCGGGTTAACTGATCCAGCGTTTTCTAGGGTCACCCTGTCTCTGTTCCTGTCTCGACTCGGTCGGATCTTTCTGATAAGGATTTCTCTTGCGAGGAAGAGGATCCGGTATCGAAGCCTGTTCTCCTTCAGCGAACGAGCGAATACAAGCGGATGGTGGACTTCATTCATGCTCTTTACCCACAGTCCAAGGCTCCGAAGAACCTTTTCAACCTAATCAGGCAATGTTTGAGTCACTGTTCGCGATGACGAAACCAGTGGTGGCTCATGCACCAAAGAATCTAGTTTGGTTTGGCCGTGTCAAGCAGGCATTGAGGGAGGCGGACGGTAGGTTAGCGGCATTAATTGGGTCGGGTAGGCAGGATTTCTCCTTACTTCCTTCTCGTAAGGGTTTTTACAAGGTTGCGGGTAACCCTTCTGCGGGTGTTAGGTACCTCTTAATGAATCAGTGGAAGCTCTTCTATCTAGGGTCCCTTCTTCGAATCGTTTGGTTTCGTCCACGGCGAGAGAAGCGGTATTTTGGAAGACACTTTTCGTTCTCAGTCGGAGGCTCTATCCCATTCGATGTGGATGTTATCTGGTTTAATGGGGTTCCTTAAACAGGACGGTTATTCTCCCTCGGACCCGGTTTTGTTCGACAATCTCATCACTTCGGTGTCAATGGGACTGGCTTATCAGGCCGGTTGTACGACCTCCTTCGGTAAGAAAAGGAGGGATTTCTTTCTGAACCATCTACCTCCGCATTATCCAGATATTCACAAAAGGGCTCTGTTGAGAGCACCTTTGGCGCTCAGCAACAGTCTTTTCAGGGAGGAAGATGTAGCTTCGATGGTAAATTTCGTTTCCTCTTCTTCAGCTGTCGAGTCACAGCAAGCCATGATTCGAGTGGCAGCACAGTCCTCTAGATCTCCGAGGTTCCAGGATGACATCTCCAGCCAAGCGGACCCGTTCCAAATCACCAACCAGGTCCCCTAAGAAAGTCCGTTTCTCATCCAAGACTTCAGCTTCCACTTCAGATCCGAAACCTTCTGTCCTTAAGAAGGGTTTTCGGAAATAGGAGACACTTCCCTCGCCTGCACCGGTAGGAGGTTGCCTAGCTCCATTCTGGGAATCCTGGAAGGAGTATGGCGCTGGAGAGTTGGGTAGTGGAGGTGTTAAGGAAGGGGTACAGAGTCCCTTTTCGCTCCCTGCCTCCTCTATCCAGCTCACCGTTTTCATCTTCCCAGTTATTCCCCTTCCTCCATCAGGGAATAGCGTTAGCAGCAGAAGTCCGAGCCCTCTGGGAAAAAAGGGGCATTAGAACCCGCTCCTTCTTCCTAAGGTTTTTACAGTCGGATTTTTGTGGCTCCAAGTAGGGAGGATCTTGAGACCCATCATAGATCTCTCGAGTCTCAACCGGTTCATCATCTCCCCGAAGTTTCATATGGAAACTTCTCAGTCAGTGCTGCTGGTCGGTCCGGAGAGACGACTGGATGATTTCAGTGGACCTCAAGGACGCTTATCTCCAAGTTCGGTCCATCCGAATCTCGGAAGTTCCTTCGATTCTCGGGTCCAACTGGAACATTTCAGTTCAGAGTCCTCTGCTTCGGTCTGACCACAGCACCTCAAGTCTTTACGAGGGTGATGTCTCCTATTTCAGAGATAATGCATCGTCGGGGTTTCAGGATGAGGCGATACCTCGACGATTGGTTAGT
This sequence comes from Macrobrachium rosenbergii, assembly GCF_040412425.1. Taxonomy (NCBI): domain Eukaryota; kingdom Metazoa; phylum Arthropoda; class Malacostraca; order Decapoda; family Palaemonidae; genus Macrobrachium; species Macrobrachium rosenbergii. The sequence goes on along the minus strand of NC_089765.1, from coordinate 47,561,131 downwards.
TCAGGCTTCGGCCAGTAGAGGAAGTTTTGCAGGCGAGGGACTTTTACTGAATTTGTGTCAAAAGTTGGGAATACGCATCAACTTAGAAAAGAGCTCTTTGATTTCAGCTCAGACAAAAACGTACTTAGGGATAACGATTCAGACGCGTCGTTTGAGGGCTTTCCGACGGAGGAACGAAGTTTTGGCAATTCTGAGCCAACTAGAAACATTCAGATCGAACAGAGCGCAACCTGTAAGCCTATGGAAGAGCTTGCTGGGCAGGATGGCCTCCCCTCTCTCCTAATTCCAGGGTCTCGTCTCCGGATGTTCTCTTCAGGCATGTCTCAGGAATCGCTGGGACTTTCGGGAAGAGAACGTGTTCATAGTCTGGGACGATTCTTGCCTGAAGGATCTTTCGGTGCTGGTCAGAAGAATATCATCTGACCATCGGCGAAGATTGACTCCCCATTCCAGATTTCCATCTGTACACAGATGCCTCGGATCAGGGTTGGGGAGCAACCCTGAGGAATGTCAGGCCAGAGGCCTTTGGACGAATCTGGATCGGAGGGAGTCCATCAACCACAGAGAACTACGAGCAGTAGAAGAGGCTCTAAGTTGCTTCGCAGATCAGTTAAGCAACAGGACGGTAGCGCTCTTTTGCGACAACGTAATCCGCTGTGTCATACCTCAAGAAGGAGGGGGACAAAATCACAAACTTTGAATCAAGTCGCCCAGAGAATTCTCCGCTGGTGTGAGTGCCACAGGACTACTCTCGTTCCTCAATTCAGATCGGGAAACTCAACGTTTTGGCGGACGCCTAAGCCGGTCGCAAGAGGTTCTAGGGGGAATGGACGTTAGTGCAGGAGGAAGTTCAACTTCTATTGAAGAAATGGCCAGCAACCATAGACCTGTTCGCCACGAGACTAAACTTTCGCCTCCCAGTATACTTCTCCCCAGTAGAAGATCCCATGTCGCTCGGGACGGACGCCATGTTGCATTCTTGGAACGACATGCAAACGTATGCATTCCTCCGTTCGAATGATTCAACAAGTGTTAATGAAACTCAGGATCTCCTACAACACCGAAATGACGTTGATTTGCCCTTTTTGGCCTCAAAGACCTTGGTTCCCGGACCTTCTCGATTTACTAATAGATGTTCCGGTTTTCCTTCCAGAGAGGAAAGATCTTCTCAGACAGCCGCACTTCCATCACTTCCACCGAACCTCCGCGTGCTGAAGCTAGCTGCGTGGAGACTATCCAGCGAGCAGCACATCATGCCGGACTCTCTAAGGCAGTGGCTCGCCAACTGTCTTTCTGTCTGAGAAGATCATCCAGAAAACTATATCAGGCCAAGTGGGCAGTTTATCGCAGTTGGTGCCGGAACCAAGGTCATCGATTTCACTACCAACGGTAGCGAAAATAGCGGACTTTCTTCTTTTTCTGAGGAAAGAAAAGAAATTTTCGTACTCTCGACCGCCGTTACAGATCAATGCTTAGTAGTACGTTCCGTTTCCATCTCCCGAATTGGCGACCAGTAGAATACTTCACGATCTCTTAAGGTCTTTTAAGATAGAACGCCCAGTTCTTCCCTCTTCGGGCACCATCGTGATTTAGCGGTGGTATTGACTCTCCTTAGGTCGTCAGAATACGAGCCATTAGAAACACTGTCATTAAGACAGTTAACGAAGAAGGTATTATTTCTAGTTGCCCTGGCCACAGCTAGAAGAGTAGGAGAGATTCGAGCTGTCTCAAGAACTGTATCTTTCTCAGGGAAAGATATTTTTCTGTCATATTTGCCGGAATTTGAAGCTAAATCGAATCGAATCGAATCCTTTACCCAGAGCATTTAGAGTAACGCCTTTAGAAGATTTCGTGGGAGGTGACGCTCAGAAATGCTATTATGTCCGGTCAGGGCGCTGAAGGCTTATTTATCACGCACAGAAAAGATGTTGCCTCACCCGAGAACGTTATTCGTTTCTCCCAGACGTCCTTCACACTCGATCTCGAAGAATGCTATTAGTTTTTCCTAAGAGAGGTAATACAACAAGCGTCGGCTAATTCTTTGTCTCTTTCGAACCATCGAACTCCTCTGAACGCCCCAAGAGCTCGTAGTATTAGAGGGGTAGCGACATCGCCGGCATTTCTCAAGAATTTCTCGGTGTCGGCAATCTTAGAAGCAGCTACTTGGAAATCAGTATCAGTCTTCACTTCCTTCTACCTTAAGGACATTCAATTTCGCCGGATAAGGGTTACTCGCTGGGTCCTTTTGTATGCCAATTCAATTCTTTAGTAAAGGGTAGATGAAAGGTGGGGGTGGGGAGAGTAGGGCAAGGTTAGACAGCATAAGATAGTGGAGTAGTTTTGTCAGTGAATCGGAATTCTTTTACGAAACTGAGGATAGGTATAACCAGGTGGTTTTCAGCTAGATTTATTCAACCTCTCGGCACAGCATCGACAGCAACGGACGGCAATGATTCGGAAGCTCCGACTGCACATTCAACTTATCCTCCGTACATGAGAGGCTACAATAGCCACATGGGAGACTCGTCGTTCCCCTCCATACATGAGAGGCTACCAATAGCCACATGGGAGGTTCGCCAGGCTCCGCTACATGCGAGGCTTTGATTAGCCACATGGGAGTTAGTTCCCTTCTTCCGTGGGAGGTTTTCCTTGAATACCACATGGGAAGTAGCTCGACCCAGACAGTACCATGACTCGAGACTGACGTTAAGGGTACTCTCCTTCCAGGCATCCCCACCTGTTGAGTAGACTACCAGGTGAGGTTTGTTGTTTTTTATGCAGAATAGACGATAATGAGTTACCTGCTTTACTTGTTGGTAGGTCGGTCTGACTTAATTGAACCCACCTCCACTAAATTTTGTTAATCGGGCTAATTCAGGTGTTCAGGAGTGTATTGCAATATGAAGTTTTCATAATAAAACTAATATTGTAATATTTACCTGAACACCTGAATGATTCCCACCCTCCTCCCCACTTCAATCTGATTAATGAATAACGCAGTGGGGTTCTCGCCATACACAGCCGGGACTTGCAGCAGCGTTGCCAACGGTACGCTAGGTAACTCATTTGTTAGATTTTCCTGTAAGCGTTGGTAACGCTGACAGTTAATTACCCACTTAGTGGGTAATGAGTTGGGGATATAGTTCGGGCTGGTAGGTAACCAGGGCTAATTCAGGTGTTCAGGTAAGTATTACAATATTAGTTTTATTATGAAAACTTCATATTGCTTTTTGATCATGGTATACTGTACTGTATTAATTCATTGCTGTATTGTGAAATGCTCCTCATAACTTATTAATGTCTGTCATGCTTTGAAGCATATTACATAGCTGTGTTTAAAGATTTAAAACTATATAAGTGCTTTGCTAAAAGTCTTTAAAGAGTGCCTACATTATTAACATTAGAAATACATGTATTGATTTTTAAATAAATTTTCACTGCCTTATGTTGAAAAATCACTCAACTGTCAGAACTATCAGTGTACCACTAGTACACATATAGGTGATTTAAATGTTGATATCTATTCTTCTAGTTTAATCAATTTTCTTACGAGTACTTTTTTCCTGGATGCATTTAGAGACAGTATATACTATATGTGCTGTTTTCCATAGGCATTGCATTCTTGTATTATGTGATGCTTGAACTATGTAGTACTGTACAGTAGATTCTTTGTCTAAATACTCAGCACACTTATTTCTTCCTACAAAAATACAAACCATTTCCTTTTATATAGGAGTATTCCTCAATGTGAGCTGGAGCAGACATCAAACTTGTTAATAAAGTTATTAATGTGTGGTTATGTGGAGGTGAGTGGGTGAATGGTCTTTGGATGAGTAGATTTTTTTTCTGCTTACGTTTTGCTTGCTTTTATCCTTGATTTGTATCCTAAGGCATTGAAAAAAGAACATGATCAGTACTGTTTTGTGGGCATAGGCACATCATGTTGCCCATAATGTTAGACCTAAACAAGTACTGTTTCCTTTGTAGTGGGAAGATGTGCACTCACACTTCCCCTACAAGGAGTGTGTTGGTTGGACATCTCTGCAATTGGAGAAGTTTGGTAGGAGGAGGAAGGACAAGAAGCATTCACTGGCTTTGCTGATTGGAAATTATTTCCGGTGACCCCCCCTCTGAATACTTCTGGTTCCTTTCCTATTCCACTGTCTTCCTTGTATCCCTCTGGGGCATTTTGGTACTTAAACTGTGAAGGAGTCTAGCAATGCCCTCTAGTGAGAGGGTGATGTTGCTGTTGAAGATGGTGTCCCCCTAGCAATTACCCTACCCTCAGCCTTATTTGAGCTTGACGTTCTAGGTATGGAGACGTCTTCTTGAGAGTACAGTACCTGCAAAAGTACCTGCTTCTAGCAGCTGATCCTCCAGTTACTACTACTTCTTGAGCCCCTGCCTTATCCTTCCCTTTGGTGATGAAGCCAGCAAAACTTGGGAGAGGAAAGGGAAGAAGCTCTATGGCTGTTCTTTCTCTTTGTCATCAAGTTTTTCTTCATCCTCTTGAGCTTCTCTTCTCTTATGTAGGAGGAAGGTGAGGAAGTCTAAGGCCTCACAGGCGGACTTCATGCGTGCACTCCTTCTCAGGAGGGAGGGGAGGGGGCTGACATATCTCTGGCAGGGCAGGTGAACTTGCACACACCTTCTTAAGACGAGGGCTGCCCCTGCCTTGCCCAAATGTGATCCTTCAGGGTTACCGCTGGACGTGTGCACGTGCTTGTTTTCAGGGTTGGGTGCATGTGGTTGCTCCAAAGAGACACAGAGGGATAGGCGTGCACAGCAAGATGGTTTTTACCCAGTTCATGTGTTAGGTACTCTTTTAAAAGGACCTGCTCCTAGAGACCAAGTGCCCCGCCACCACACTGCTTTATACCTAAGGCTAAAGGAAAGAAGTGAATGGTGACATGAGATGAGTGAGGGGTATTCCCCCTCACCTCCCCCACAACCACCAGTTAACAACCTTGTTACCAAGTACAATGACTGCCCCAGCTCACACTGATGAATACTATTATAAAAGACTAACCTGAGTCACACTAATGAATACTATTATAAAATGCTCTAGCTAGAGTACCTGGGTCTTTATTTTCATAAACTTTGTTTTGTTCCTTTTAAGCCGTCAGTCCGAAAGACACACTGCCAAGGAAGAAAACATAAAGAAAATGTAAAGATCTACTATCAAAAATGGATGGAGGAACAGGCGCAAAATCTTATTGATGCCACAAGTAAGAGAATATTGTTTGCATTATATTATGTAGTAGGTTGCTTTCATTTTTATGGTAGGCTTAACTTGACAGGCCATAGACAGGGGAAAGACTAGGAGATTCAAGAGTGTATATTTTTATTTTACAGTCAGGTAGAGTTGGGTGTCTAGGGGCATGTTGATTATGTAACCCAGCTTTTTTTGTCATAAGTTGTCCCCCTCTCTGGTGTCAAGTTATCATTGTTTGTACAGCATTTACTACACCATGTCCAGTGTCTTTGTAAAGGTAGTTGTTAGTGATTATGATTAGATTTATATGGCGGCAGTAGAGAGGATTGTTGATGGAAGTGACAAATGTTATCAGTTTGTTTTTCCAGAAAACTGATGATTGCCTTTATTAGGTTACTTTGTAATATTTAACCATTCCTGAGAAATTGTGCTGTAGATAAAATTGTTTTAATAAGTCAAATAATACAGTCCCATATTTGAAAAAAAAAAAATAAAAGTATACCAGTGAAGTGAAACTTTCAACCCCATAACTGCTCAAAATTCTCAAGATGTAACCTGGCAAAGAAAATAGGACTAAATAGTGGGAGAAAAGACTCAGTTATGCAAAAATACAAGAATACTGTATTACAGTAAACCCCCAGATTTGCAGGGGATGCGTCACCCCCCCCCCCCCCCGCGCGAATAGCTAAAACCCGCAAATACTTAGAACTCTTCTAAAAACACTTAGAACTGCCTATTTTGATAGTTAAACAGACACAAAACAAACTAAAAATGCTTATACAGATATTATCCTACTTACGATGGGGTTAGGTTCCAAAAAAAACCATCATTTGTTGGAGAAAACATAAGAAATACCAAAACGTATCTCGAACATAGCCTAGCCTACACTAGGGTATTCGGTACCATGTATACATATATGGTAGCCTAGCCTACACTATAAAGTATGTATACTCTATACATACACAGTATAGTAATTATTAATATCAGCTAATTCTCGAGGTTCATGCAAAGTGAAATTGAATAACAAACAAGAATTAGCTTAACCTCCACTATGGTATATCGTATACATAAATGGTGGCGTAGCCCACATTATACTGTACTCTATTCACATATCATATTATACAAGCGTCAGCATAACAAATATTTATCTTTTCCATGGATCTTTTAAAATGTTATGCCTTAATTCACTGTATCCAATAATATTGTATATATATTCTTATATTGCTTTTGTATTATAAATTGCAGTCATAGCGATCAGTGTTTTGGTTTGGAAATCGTTAATGCGCTGTTTATTTCGCCGTATTTAATTTAGTTCAGAGCCCTTTTCTTGCTTCTAGTTAGCATAAATGAATCTCAAGATACTTTATTTATATGGGGCAAGGTTATTTTCAAATCGAAATATAACTAAAATACGTCTCGTGAAATGAATTTATCTGTTATTCTTGTCAATAGATGACGAACGACGATGGCCGGTTGGGGGGCGTTTGTTTTGTATTAAAAAATTCAAGATTCCATTCGCTATTTTCACTTGATTTCATCATAATACGAGCTTACGTATGTATTGTTTATCGGTGTAGTGATAACAGTAATGTGTTCTTTCGTGTCCTGTAGTTTTGATTAAAATACTTTCTCTCCAATTTTAATTACGATCGCGTTTCATCCATGTTGCCGATGCACGATAATTTACAGTATAGTCATTAGCAGCTTGAACATTGTTTTCTCAGCTTCAGCTACAACTTGCAGCCTAAATTTAGCAGTATATTTCCTTGATGATCTTTTATCCATACCGAATAAGGGTATAATGTAAAAATATATCAGTCCTATTCTACCTAACGTCATTTGTGCTATAATCTATAGTAATTGTTTATTACCGTGCGATGGTTGAAATACCAGGTAAACGGCTGTTGTTATCCAATTCGGTTATAAGCAAAACAACAGTTTCTCGGTCGGGTGTTTATGACTGTACACATTTACGCAAGAGCATAACTTTGCTAACAATACTTTTATCATTCTATTTTACTTTTTTAACTAGAAGATAGGATAAAAAGATAGAGGAAAAGTTGTCAATTGTAATTTGGGCTCTCTCACTGCCTAATTACGCTGCTGCTTGCGCCCGCGCGAAATTTAAAAATATTTTATAAATATTGTCGTATCGGTATTAATTGCTTACCCTATTGCAAAATCGAATTATTGTAACTCGAGCATTACCTGAGTATTTTAATAGTTTTATCACAAAAAGTGCATTTAGTCATGAAAATGAGATGAAAATACAGTAATTAGTGAATATTTCTCGGTGAAAAATACCACGAATGGGTGAATTTTCTGTGAATAATTGGTAGATACGTTCTACAGAGAAATCCGTGAATACGTGAGTCCGCGAATCATGAGAACGAGAATATGGGGGGTTTACTGTACTGCTTTAAGTGATTGATTGATGAGATTTGGCCTTAAGGTCAAGCACTGGAACTTTACTGTTGGTTTTGAATATGAACTCCAGTGCTAGCAACGGTATTTGTTCCTGATGATCAAGAGAGATATGAAAAGTTAGAGGTTGGACAACCAGGTAGGAAAAAGCTGATAAAATATAAAAGAGGTTGAGGTAATAATGAGAAAGAGTTTAGGGGGACATTTAGATTCAAACTAGGGAAAAGAGATTTCCCTGGTTTCAATGATGAGTAAACTTGTTTGGTCTGTTATGGTTAAGGGACAAAGCTCTTCATTGTATTTCTTGTTCACCTGGAAGTGGTCTGGATTAAGGCCTCAAATTTTTTAAAGGTAAAGATTTTTTTTATTTAGGACAGCTAGTTTTTACAAATTTGTTGAAAGCACTCAGAATTTTCTCTTATTAATACAGTGCATTATTTTTATATAGTAATTTTTCTTTATTAATGCAGTACTTATTTTTCGGTCATTTACCATCACTTAAGTATTTTCATCTGCAGTCATGTACAAAATGTTTTTAGTTTGAAATTAATATCAATCTTTGGTTTTCTGTGAACCAGTATTGTTTCATTACATCCTTTTCGTATGTCATTTTACAGCTGCTGCATTTAAGGCTGGCAAGATCCCCAAAGGTGCAGCGATTCCTCCACCAGCAAATATGCAGGGTACGTATCAGTATCATAAAGCTGCTGGTTATTATGTTGCATCAGGTAAATGTAATCAACTTTGCTGAGACTTTTTGGATGGTTTGTAAAGGACATTAATTTTTTGTAACATGAAGTAACTTTTTTGTTATTTGTGTTATTGACAATATTTCTTTCTCTTGGATTGCAGGAGGACCTGGTGGTCCTGGAGGTCCCAATGGACCAGGAGGCCCTGGAGGACCACCTAACATGGCTGGACCAGGAGGCCCACCAAGAGGACCAGGGATGGGCAACATGGGTCCACCAGGAATGGCAGGAGCAAATATGGGGATGCCCCCAATGGGTCCTAGAGGTCCTATGATGGGTCCACCGATGATGGGACCTCCAGGACCTGGAATGCCACCGGGTATGATGCCAGGTGAGCATTTTGTCTGTCCTGTTGGTCCAGTAACTAATATTTGGCTTCTCAGGTGGACAGTGTTTAGAACAACAGAGTTGTTAGTCAAAACAGTAATAGAATATACAAGCAGCAGGATGAACAGGACAGAATGTAGAATTTAGGACAATGGCCAAGTGCTGGGACCTATGAGGCCATTGAGTGCTGAAGCAGAATTTGCCAGTGAAAATGTCTGAGAAATATAACAGGAGGAAAACCTCACAGTTGCACTACGAATCCATTGATAAGAGAGGATGGAGAGTAAGATGGCAGGAAGAGAATATGAGCAGAGGTACAAAAAAAAAGGAATGAAAGGGGTTGCAACTAGGGGCCAAAGGGACGCTGCAAAGAACCTGCCTTCAGTGCACTGCCTGAGGTTCACTGATGGTACTACCCCCTACAGGGAGCAGTAGGATGAAAACTCTTAGTAAGACCCAGGAGACATGGAGAAGGGTATACAGTATATGAAGAACTCTTAGTATTTGTACATTCTTACAGAGGAAAGCCATTATAAAACTGTGTCATAGCCTATGGTTTTATATTACTGGTTATATGGTCACCACCTCAATATAAGGGAGTTAGACATTGCATTTATGCATTTCATGTGACACTGATGCCACCTAGTTGCAAATTGGAGGGGTGGGTAGAGCTCTCAGCTAGCACGCTATCGGCCCAGCGTTCAACTCTCCAACCGGCCAATGAAGAATTAGAGGAATTTATTTCTGGTGATAGAAATTTTTTCCCGTCATAATGTGGTTCAGATTCCACAATAAGCTGTAGGTCCCGTTGCTAGGTAACCAGTTGGTTCTTAGCCACGTAAAATCAATCTAATCCTTCGGGTCAGCCCTAGGGGAGCTATTAATCAGCTGAGTGGTCTGGTTAAACTAAGATATACTTAACTTTTAACCTAGTTGCAAAACATGGTTGAAAGAAGTAATTGCTGTGCAGAATCTCAGCTACCTGGCAGTCGTAGTTATTTCAAGATGTTGAGAAATGCAAAATTTTGGTTAGAGGTTTTAAATGACTTCAGTTAACTCTCAGTTGGATCCATCTGAGCCTATATATGTCCAGTATATTTTAAGCTCTAGGATTATTACTGAGAAATGAGAAATTCATTTAACACTACTAGCAAGTGGCTATTAAGTGACCAAAACAATACAAAGGAAATGTTATGTTGACTGAATTGTTGTTGAATATTCTATGATTGGCAGGGGCAGCTTTTCTTACTGTGTTCATTGTATCTGTGAACTTTGGCCTCCATAGCAGCAGCATTTTTTTTTACGCAGGCTGCTCATGACATAACTCATCTGTATTGCTTTGGTTATTCACAACCACTTCTCACTTGCATATGCCATACTCTTGAAGAATCTTGCTTGCTGTTCTATCATTTTTCAGTATTAACGTTACTGCTTAAACCATACTGTATATTCACCTTGTCTGGTAAAAGCACTATTATCCATCTATTTTTATCTTTATGGTAATTAATGATATAATATAACTGTGAATCCCAAGGTGATATTCCTTAAGAGGTTTATTTTCTTTTCTTAATTTTTAAATGATGGGACAAAATTTCCAGAATGATTTGTGATATATGTGAAATAATGTTCAAAAGTAATATTTTTAAAAATGCAGTTGCGGAGAGGGTTTAATTAACCCTGTACTGATGATGGTGAGGAACAAATCCTTTGGTAACCTGGACAGAATCAATCCAGATTATGCCCCACTGGAATTAGCGCTTGGGTTGTGGTTAGAGAAGTTAATTTGGGTACTATTTCTGTGGCTGACCAGCATCATAATCTTGATCCGGGGAAAAAATTTATGGTACTGTAGTGTTTAAAATGTAAGCAAAAATGGATACCTAAGATATGCAAGGACAGCTTATGTATGAGATTTAGTAACAAGAGTAATCTTCACTTATATCTCCTGTGGCAAATGGGGACGTAAACATCAAAAGCTAAAGAATCCTTTAATGTTATAAGAACTCAAAACACTTGTCTGCATTATTATTATTTTTAAACTATTTAATGGGACAACCGGGTCTTATTTTGAGACTAGCATAGACCGCAATTCTTTTCATAAGCCGTATAGAATATAAGGAAGTGTTTTATATTTCTAAAGGTATGCGTAAGGGCCAGATGTGGTGACTACACATAGATAGGACATTTTATTAGTTCACTGTCAGAGTGAATTTTCATCCACATTATGGTCACTCATAGTTAAAAATTAAAACATTTGCATCTTGATGCTATAGAGTACCTGTTTATATATATATATATATATATATATATATATATATATATATATATATATATATATATATATATATATATATATATATATATATATATATATATATATATATGTATATATATATAAAATATACTCTATATATTTTTTCATGTTATATAGGTTCAGAATTGAAGATTGATTAATAATGAAATGGTATTTCAGAAAGCACATATCAGGGTGAATTCTGCTCCACCTAAGAGAAGAAATCGTACTATTGTTACACTTTTTAAAAGTGCTAAATAATTTTTCGTATCCTTTACAGGTATGCGCCCTCCAATGGGTGGACCAATGGGTCCTATGATGATGGGTCCGGGAGGTATGCGGCCTCCAATGATGGCTGGACCACCTCAGATAAGGCAATAATGATCATGAAGATTAATTTCAGGTAAATAACACTGCTCTGGTAGCGTAACAGAATAAAAAAAGTGGTTTGTCATGCTTTAATGCAAAAAAGGCAAGTCATCTTAATGCTAATATTTAGCATTATTAAGTGTCCAACTCAAAGGACATGGAAATAAACCCTTTTTTCATGAACTTTTCGACCAGTTTGATAAAGAACTTTTATAGCCTTGTGGAGGTCATAACGGGAACTTTTTGACCTTGTGTATTTTTATGGTTAAAAGCTTACATATTTTACTTCACACAATTTGAATGAAGGACAAATGAAAGAAGGGCTTAGTCAGTCATGAATTTTATGTATGGTATTTATAAAAATTTGTAATTTTTTTTTTTTTTTGGTATAAAACTAGAAATTTATGAATGTTATTTTAAGTGACTCACTAGAATGGTGTTTTTGTGAATTACATTTTCATTAATAAATGTTTTTCTTTGATACTTGGCTTTCATAATTCCATTTACTAAAATATGAATTTTCTATCGTTGCAATATGCAGCATAAAGATTGACTGATTTATTAAATCATCTTATGTCACAACTACAAAAGTTGACATTAAAAAATTTATTAGTAAAATTATTTTTTTCATAAAACTAACTGAATGATTGATTGATTTAATATTTAATTATTTGGTGTCACAACAGCAGAGGTCATTGAAACCAGAATATATGTTATAAAAATAGTTTTATTATAAAGAAGCTGTAAAATGGTAACAAAAATAAAATTCTTAAATTATAAAACTTGTTAAAATCCTAAAAGCTCTTAAGACGACAAAAATAAATTATATTTTGTTAAGGAGTTTAGTTCCTACAAACTTGAAAATACTACCATGGTTGAAATTTACTTCCTTTCCTGAGTATTCCAGAGAGGAGGTAATTACTGTCGCCATCCCAAACTGAGAAAAGAAATGTCTTCTCAGGTTACCAAGACTGGGACACTACCAGCAAGAGTTGCACAGTGAACAGGACTGAATAGTCGTCACAGGAAGGCTGGGGTTGTTTGTCCATCAAAAATCCATGGGTCAAACACGCTTCCAATTCTCAGACGACATCTAGCAGTTTGCCTTCTCAGAATATTATTGCAGATCCATGAAAAAGATGACTTGGTAATGTCCAACATTTTCTGGCTACTGCCAACCAGACTATCCTGTGAGATTTACTGTGCCTCTTTTACTTTTATCCAGTTTCCTATGGAAAAGTCTTTAGGGGCAAAGGAGTCAGTCTTCCTATGGAATTAGATGGACTACCCTTAATCACAGTTTTTCTTTTCAAGACTTAAAATTTCCTATAAACTATTAAAATTACATATAATTCTCTGGTAAAAATTTATGACATAATGCACATAAAACAATTGCACTTAATATCTGGGAAAATAGTTCCAAATTCAATGCCAGCATCAGATCTGGAGTCATCAGTGTATACTGGAACAGAATCGTTGTGTGAACCTGTGCTCAAAAAAGGAAGCTTGTGTTAGTTCTGATATCTCCTGCATTCAGAATTTTATAATACAGTATTTAAATTTGATAATCTCCATGGAGGAATTAAGAAAATAATTGAAAGCAATATATTACAGTTTGTTAGATTTATTCAAAACCTCTTTTGCCCTGAATAGAAAGGGTTGTGACACTTGGCAATGGTCTGTGTAATAACCAAAATATGTTTATGACCTCATTTTGATTGCAATTCAAGATGTGGGAAGCTTCTGGAACCTCATCCAGCTATGAGCCAGTATATAGTTTTGAAGCGAGGCTCAAGAGGAGGCTTGCTTCTCCAAATGTATGAAATCCATGTGATGAGGGTTCAGTTACATACCTCCTAGGGTGCTAGCCACAAACTACCATCGACACTAAACAGGGCATTAAATTCTACCGTGATTGTGCTTTGGATATGAGATATTCACACCTGCCTATTCACACCTGCCTCTCCACATAGAATAAAGCCCCTACAATGTTATGCATAATACAGGACCCCCGGTAGCCACAGGAGCGTTCCGATTTTCTCTAGTTGAAAGTAGACCTGTGTTTGTCCACCAACTATCGTGACTCAAGATGGAATCACGATAGTGCATTTATAAAGACCAGTAAGCAGTCATTTATCCTTTATTTTGTAAGGGAAATATGAGCATTATGCAGTGCGAGATGCGTAGAAAATTGTTTAAGTTGTATTGAATTGTTTGTAATAATATAATATTTCTTTGTGTCGAGTGTTTTTTGAAGAGTAAAATACACTCAATGGTTGTTTGACTCTAAGCAATCGTTAACGAGTTGTTAAGGATTGTCGTTAGCGAATGCGGGTCGCGCATGCGTGGACCGTCAGTCATAACTGACTGATTTGAGTCGGTATCGGACAGTACCGGCTCAGTTGTTTAACAATGATGGTCATTGTTACCCTACGGTATCTCGTAATGTAGGGGAGGAGGAATTAACACAGCTTCGAGAGGAGTTCTTACCATCATGTGCTACAGCTAAGTTTACGATTTTTATAAGTGTTTTGTTGAGGTGATAATATTGAAGGGCATGCATGCACGATAGATATTGTTACTGGCAGGCATTTGTAAAATGAATAGGATTATTCTTCGGGTGACCGGATAGGAAACTTTACAATAAATATTTTAAGGTTAGTAATAAATATAAATAATCTATTCCTGGTCAAACAATGATTTTATACGATCACAGGATATGGTAAATTAAATTGTATACATGAACACAACGCAAATTCTCGATTTATTGAATGAAAGGAACAGAAAGAATCCTTGAAAATCTGTTAATGAACCTGGTAATATGCGAACCAAATTAGGGTAAATTTAGGTTTTCATATTGATTGAATATTCTATATGTTTACTATTTTGGATTCTTTTGAGTAAATATAAAAATGGTGCCGTGACCAGGATTTTGTGAATGATGATTGATAATTGATAACTGATTGATAACGCATATTTTTAACTTTGATATTGGTGTTTATACGTGAATGTGTTTTATAGATGTTTTTACCAATATTGAGTTTCATGAGAAAGTGTTCGTTTCGTCGGGTTTGTTATGACTAGGTTGTTATTGGCAATTTAGAAAAACGTTGACACCGTATATTTATTTATTATTTTTTTTTTTTTTTTGACGTGAATCATATGAGGAAAATTGGTGAGTAAGAGATCATCATTCCCTTTTGTAGTTTACACTCTATTTGATTGTTAATTGTATTATTTAAAATTTTGATAATATTTAATGATAATCTGTTATAATTGAGTGATTAATGAACTTATTCTGAAAAATTTCATTTTGAGATTTCGTTTGTAATTTATCGATCGTAGTAGGAAATCACGAGTATGAATTTTAAATTGGTAATCTCGTTCTCTTTAGATTCATAAAAGTTTAACTATAGTTTGACTATTTACGACGACGAAAAGTTGAAATTTGTATTTGAAAAAAAAAATTAACTTTCTTTTAAGTGATTGAAAATTTTATATGCGTCATACATTTTGAATTGATCAGTGTTAATCGTTGCCACTAATTGAAAACATTTAAGTATGAAAATTATTTTCCACTAGTTGTGATTTTTATTGAAAAATAATTTAAAGTGGAAATAATAATTTTGGAAAGTTGTTGAGTTTCGGTAATTCGTTAATAGTTGAAAGTGAAGTTAATAAATTGGTTCTTTCCTATGGTGAAATTTTCGAGTTGTGTGTTAGTAAGTTTGCACCGACATTGATAATATCGTTGTCGCACACGGCGGCCATTTTGTCAATGATCGGGCATCCATTTATGGGTTAAGCTAGTCTCGGCATTAATTAAGAATAACGTTGTCGCACAGGCGGCCATCTTGTTAATGACCGAGCAGCTAAGTTGAAGTTTGTTTAAAACGAAAACTCTATGGGAAGGAATTTAATATAGTTGTGCTGTTGAAAATAATGTACATAATGCACTAAGTAATTATTAGGTATTTCCTTCCAACACCCTTGCTTGGTCTATTTTTCTCCTTTAGTGAACAGTTTAGTGAATTATTAACAATGTCGGACATAGAAACATCAGACGTAGAAATGTCTGACATAGAAATGTCAGATAATGAAAATGAAAAAACAGAAAAACGCATAGTGCTGATCCTAGGACATTCTCAGGTAAGGAAAATGGAAAGTGCCTTTGATGAAATAAATGAAGAAGAGGAAACCCTTTATTTTATGACACACTCAATAGGTGGTGCTACTTGTTATGATATCACATCTGAAGAAGTAAAGGGGTGTGAAGCAGAGGCAGTTGTGCTTTTTGTAGGAAGTAATGATATAGATAGTGAAGATGCTGAATCAACAAATATTAGAAATAATATCATAGAACTTGCAAATGATATCTCCAATGTGGATGGAGTGAAGATAGTCTATATCGTTACTGTGGAACCCCGTACAAGCCTGAGATATGTAATATATAACGAATATCGAAAAAGTCGAAATAGGTTGAACCAAAGGCTACGTAAGTCAACCGGTTATTTTATCATTAATAATGGTCTCACTGAAAAGGATCTAGGCGATGATGGAGTTCATTTAACTCAAGAAGCCTCTGAAACACTAGCGGGAAGAATATATGAAAGAGTCAGCAGTGATGCTGATTCAGGAGAATGGTACAGCACAAGTGGACCAAGTGGCGTGGGGATAAGGGACTACGCTTCTAGCATTGCATTAGTTATAAGTTGTATATAATTATTGTGATAAGTTTTGAAGAAGTGAATTTCTCTTGAAGTGTGTTAATTAATTGCATTTAATGGGGTGGTTATATATTAAATTGAAAATTGTTGAAATTGTTGAAAATACTTAAATTGTATATTTTGCATAAACCGTTGTTTGTTGAAATTGCTGAAAATTTGAAAATTTTTATTGGTTTTAGCTGGTTTGATCATTATCATTGGAAAAATGACGGACAGAGAAGCTTTGGTGAGGTCACGAGGTGGTCACAAGGGTGTAATCACCCAATGGATAAATAAGATAGACTCTGCTATTGCTGCAGGTAATGTCAATACATTGTCTTCAATTAAAGATTTATTTATAAAACAAATGAAGACTGTGCAAGACCTGAATGAAAAGATATTGCTTTAACCACTGAAGAAGATCGAATGGATGAGGTGGAAGAGCAAGCAGAGTATGAAGTAGTAATTGGGGAACATTGGTATAAGTTGATCAATGCCATCACAGCGATATCAGGAAGCGGTTTTCCTGGAAATCCTCCGACCACACCTAAAACTAATGTTAGATTGCCGAAATTGGATCTCCCACATTATACTGATGTGTTGGAGTGGAATTCCTTCTGGGAATTGTACAATGTGTCGGTACACCAGCGAGGGGACATGGAGCCAATTCAGAAATTTTCATATCTGCAAAGTTTACTCACAGAAGATGCTCTAAAATTGATTTCAGGATTTAAGTTGGAAGCTGCGAATTATTCACAAGCTATATCTCTTCTCCAAGCCACTTATGGGGAAAGGGATGAGATCAAGCGAGTTCTGGTAAGAAGATTACTAGAAATGGAGTCTCCATCTGCTAATTCAGAATCATTGCAAACATTCAGAGCAAATTTTGAATGCTCGATAAGATCATTGGAGAGTGAAAACCTGGAGTTGAATTAGCTTTACACTATTTTGCTTTATGGTAAGTTGCCTAAGAGTGTTAGTGAAACTGTAAAACGCAGATGTGGAGATGACTGGCTAGTATTTGACACATTTAAGAAATATCTAGAAGAAGAAATTCACAATCTAAGATCTTTCGTCTCAGTGGATGTAAATAAACCTGGAACTCTATCAACAATATCTACATTCACAGTGAATCAATCACAATCTGTTAGACCTAAGAGTAAAGGAAATGTGAATAAATTTAGTTCTCAACAAGCAAGAAAATGTGCGTTGTGTGAAGGCGAACACTGGTGGACACAGTGTAAAACTTATGCCAGTAGGGATAAGAGACTGAGTCGTCTCGGTTTTTTACGATTGTGTTTTGTGTGTGCGTCGAATAAACACTTTAGTGTAGATTGTGAAAAGCAAAGTTGTGGAAACGGATGTAGATTAAAACATCATCGTGTGTTGTGTGATAAACAACAAACCAGCGAACCAAGTAAACCAGCAAGTAAATCAACAATTAAATCCGCAAATAAACCAACAAGTAAACCTAATAATAATGGTGTGCAAGTTGGAACACTTTCCGTAAGTGATCAGGGTCAGAAATCCAAGCAGAGGTCCATTCTACCAACAGCCACAATTGTGTTCAAGGGTAAAGGAAGACACTTGGTACGCCTTCGTGGATTATTGGACACTTGTGCGGAACGAACCTTTATCAGAAGGTCAGCACTTAAGGACGTACAGTATAGATCTAAAGGCACGGAGAAAATTGTCTTAAGGGGTTATTTGACAAGCAAACCTGTGAACGAGTATGAGACGGTGAGTGTTTCCATATCTTATAAGGGTAGATTGATTATTATGGATTGTATTGTGGTAGATGAGTTACCAGAGTATACTAAGAAATTCAACGTTAAACGAAATTTGAAAACGTTGTGTAAAACCAAAATTTGTCCAGCGGACAGATTTCGATCTGCCTGTGGACAAGCAAGCACCCATTGATATGTTGGTAGGCGTTGATAATGTCTATAACATTTTACACCCCGGATTCAGAAAAGCTGGGAAATTGATATTGTTACCTACCATATTTGGATATGTTGTGACAGGGTCCTGTAATGCTCCTCCAGTGCAGGAAACCCAGGTAACTGTGTTAAAGCTAGCAACTAACGAGGAAGTAATCGAAGCTACTCATAAATTTGATAATGATGTAAAGAATGATTTGGATATTTTGTGGAATTTAGATAAAGTAGGTATTGACTGCAATGAATTACAAGAACATGATCGAAAGGTTCTAGAAGACTTTGAAAATACCATTGTATATTCTGAAATGGAGAAGCAATATGTTGTGGCCTTACCATGGAAGTCTAACAAGCCAAGGCTTCCATCCAATTTTGGCATGGCGTTGGGCCGGGTTAAACAACAATGTGCAAAATTTCAGAAAGATGAAGCCTACCTGAACCACTATCAAAAAATCCTGAAGGATCAGGAGGATAGGGGGTTCATTGAAAGGGTAGATAAAAACAATACGGTTGAAAAATGTCATTATCTAGCACATCGTAGTGTACAGAAAGATAGTGTCACCACTCCAATCAGAATAGTTTTCGACTGTTCCTGGAGACAAGGTAAAAATGGATTGAGCCTTAACGACTGTCTGTGGACTGGACCACATATTACGACAGATTTGCTCAAATTCTTATTGCAGTTCAGGACTAACAACTACGCTTGTATTAGTAATATAGAAAAAGCATTTCTTATGGTGCAATTGAGAGAAGACCGCAATTACACACGGTTTTTATGGTTGCAAGACCCAACGGATCCAAATAGCGAGTTAATCATATATAGGTTTAGGGTGGTGGTGGTGTTTGGTGCTACGTGTTCTCCGTTTCTGTTGAATGCCACTATTAAATCACATCTGGCAGCTGTTAGAAAAGATACGAGCTGTACTGAGATGGTGGATATGATGAAGAGGGGATTATACCTGGACAACCTTCAATTTACGTCCAACAGTGAAGATGAATTGATAAACTTATTTTTTGGCGCAAACAAAATATTTGCACAGGCGCACTTGTATTTAAAGGAATGGACTAGTAATAGTGATCTTTTGAATACTGTCGCGGATGCCTATCGCATAAAATCAAAAGAGAAACAAACCTATAAAGTCTTACGCCTAAATTGCAACATCTCTAGTGATGAACTAACAATAACACCTAATCATCTTAAGACCGGTCAAACAAAACGTGAAATTCTAAGTGCAATTGCCCAAATTTATGATCCTTTAGGAGTGCTTATCCCTATTACGATACGAGCTAGAATATTCTTGCAGGATTTGTGGAAACAGCAGTTGAAATGGGATGATCTACTTTCAGTTCCTTTATTAAAACAGTGGAATGAGTTATCCAAAGACTTAGAGAAAAGTCTCAGTATTTCCTTCTCCAGAAGCACTAATCTGGAGAAAGCGGATTATCTCCACATTTTCTGTGATGCTAGCATAACAGCTTATGGTTGTGTGGCCTATCGAGCAAGTGGTAAAACTTCGTCTCTGATTATGGCAAAGGGTAGAGTAGCACCCATTAAAGAGTTGACTGTACCTAAATTAGAATTAATGGCTTTGTTGTTAGGTGCAAGATTGTGTGAATTTATAGTTGAAACTTTTGAAGAAAATAAATTTGAGAAAATAATAGTTTGGTCTGATAGTAAAGTTGCCCTGGGATGGTTAGTGACAAAGAATAATTTGCCAGTATTTGTGAAAAATAGAGTATTGGAAATTAACTCTATAACTGCGGGGATCGTCTTTTCTTACGTCCCATCTTCAGAAAACCCTAGTGACTGGATTACTAGAGGAAAAAAGACAGAAGAAGTAAGAAATAACTCCTTTTGGTGGGAGGGACCTCCCTGGTTAAAATCAGAAAACCACACCTATCCTATTGACAGGACATGGATGAAAGAAGCACAAACACAGGATGAAGTTATTCAGGTCCATCTTGTAGGGAACAGTGAAAAAACCCATCTGCTGACCTGGGAAAGATTTAGTAGAGTGGATAAATTTTGTAAAACTATAGCTTGGATAATGCGATTTATTCACAATTGCAAATCAACTGGCCGTAGGAAAATTGGAATTTTAACGCTGGAAGAACTTCAACAAGCTAAAAATAAAATGATTATCCTCTTACAAAAGGAATACTTTCCGGAAGAATACAAAGCTTTGGAAAAGGGGGATAAAGTTTCAAAATTGACCTTATTAGTACAATTGAATCTCTTCTTGGAAGAAGGTATTATAAGATGCAGAGGAAGATTGGAACATGTCGCACAGGCGGCGGAAATAAAATTCCCAATCTTGCTGCCGAAAAGTTGTTTTCTCACAAGATTGATAGTAAGGGAGCATCACTGTTTACAAGCTCACATGGGAGTAAATGCAACCGTGGCAAGTGTGAGACAGGAATACTGGGTCCCACAGCTTCGCCAATTATCCAAAAGTGTAATACATCATTGTATAATCTGCAAGAAAACACAAGGGAGACCCTACCGTGTGAACATTGCTCCACCATTGCCAGAATTTCGGGTGCAGAGAAAACAACCCTTTAGCGTTACAGGGTAGATTATACAGGAGCGTTGTTAACCAAGGAGAAACATCAAAATCCTGAAAAAGCCTATATTGTGTTGTTTACTTGTCCAGTTACTAGAGGAATCCATATCGAATTAGTAAAAGATCTGTCCTGCGATTCGTTTCTTATGGTGTTCCGAAAGTTTTGTAGCCGTCGGGGATTTCTTCTTTAATGCTAAGTGACAATGCTACTACCTTTGTATCGGCTTCAGATTATTTGAAAAACATGGCAGAAAGTTCCTTAGTGCAAGAACACCTGAATGCTATCGAATGTAAATGGAAGTTCATACCAGCCAGAGCACCTTGGTTTGGAGCTATATGGGAAAGATTGATTGGTCTTTTGAAAACATGTCTGAAGAAGGTAATAGGTCAGGCCTTTCTCAGCTTTAGTGAACTTTCCTGTGTTGTGACTGAACTTGAAGCAATTATTAATGCCTTAAGTTATACTCCGGGAGATCTAGACCAGTTGGATATTCTGACGCCCAATCATTTGATTTTAGGACGTAGATTGAGATCTTTCCCTAGGGAAGTCATAGATTGGAAAGATGAAACTAAGGACCCTCTGTATGGAGAAAATAAGGATGTTGGAAAGCGATTTTTGTGCATCACAAAAAAATGTGATGACCTGTGGAAAAGGTAGGAGAGAGAATATTTAACTTCTCTCCGAGAAACTCATCGAGTGGGAATCAGACACGAATTTTGGCCCAAAATGGGAGATGTTGTGTTGATACACGATGAAGGACCAAGAAGTCGTTGGAAGCTCGGTCAAATTGTCAAATTACACGTGGGACCGGATGATGTCTTGCGCGTGGTTACTTTAAAAACCCCACAAGGTCAGGTAATGAGACAAGTTGTCAAGCTATATCCTTTGGAATTATGGCAAGAGACTGATGTTGTCATATCTGAGAAAACTGATAACAAGAGCACCCGACCAATCAGGAAAACGGCACAGGCGGCTACTGAGGCCAGAAGAACCCTTATTCAAGCGGGTGAATTATAACTGTAAATATTGTTTCTGTTTGCTGGGAGTGTATCGTGACTCAAGATGGAATCACGATAGTGCATTTATAAAGACCAATAAGCAGTCATTTATCTTTTATTTTGTAAGGGAAATATTATGAACATTATGCAGTGCGAGATGCGTAGAAAATTATATAAGTTGTATTGAATTGTTTGTAATAATATAATATTTCTTTGTGTCGAGTGTTTTTTGAAGAGTAAAATACACTCAATGGTTGTTTGACTCTAAGCAATCGTTAACGAGTTGTTAAGGATTGTCGTTAGC
Organism: Macrobrachium rosenbergii; assembly: GCF_040412425.1. NCBI lineage: Eukaryota > Metazoa > Arthropoda > Malacostraca > Decapoda > Palaemonidae > Macrobrachium > Macrobrachium rosenbergii. The sequence goes on along the minus strand of NC_089765.1, from coordinate 47,539,244 downwards.
GAATGCGGGTCGCGCATGCGTGGACCGTCAGTCATAACTGACTGATTTGAGTCGGTATCGGACAGTACCGGCTCAGTTGTTTAACAATGATGGTCATTGTTACCCTACGGTATCTCGTAATGTAGGGGAGAAGGAATTAACACAGCTTCGAGAGGAGTTCTTACCATCATGTGCTACAGCTAAGTTTACGATTTTTATAAGTGTTTTGTTGAGGTGATAATATTGAAGGGCATGCATGCACGATAGATATTGTTACTGGCAGGCATTTGTAAAATGAATAGGATTATTCTTCGGGTTACCGGATAGGAAATTTTACAATAAATATTTTAAGGTTAGTAATAAATATAAATAATCTATTCCTGGTCAAACAATGATTTTATACGATCACTGGATATGGTAAATTAAATTGTATACATGAACACAACGCAAATTCTCGATTTATTGAATGAAAGGATCAGAAAAGAATCCTTGAAAATCTGTTAATGAACCTGGTAATATGCGAACCAAATTAGGGTAAATTTAGGTTTTCATATTGATTGAATATTCTATATGTTTACTATTTTGGATTCTTTTGAGTAAATATACCAACATACTTTATACAGAAGATAAGAAGGCTCCTGTGGCTACTGGATTCCTGTATTATGAACAGCATTTTAGATGTTTTATTCTATCTGGAGAGGCAGATGTGTGAATACCTCGCATCCAGACCACAATTTGGATAGAATTAGCACTTGTCGGCACCCCTAAAGGTAGAAGCCAGAACCCTCATCAGGTCCATGGATTGCATATACACTGGCCTTAAGATCAACTAAAGTTCCATGTGAGCTTACTATCAAATGTCAACCCAAGGAATCTTGCTTCTATAATACAAGAATCCTTTGCCCATTCTTATATAAATCTGGATGGACAACCCTCATTTGATTAAATTAAGCACAGTTTTGTTGCAGATAACACATTTCTGCCTTTTTCACCATTATATAGATATTCAGGCCTAGTTGAAATTGCTGATAATTCTAAGGAAGAGCTCCATGCAGATATTGTTTGTTAATTAATTTTTTTTACTGAACAGTATTGAAAAGGATGTATATGATGCAGTACAGGTGAGATAACTTGAGAAATTTACTTAATGTGAGAAATTTACCATCTTTTTGAATACGTAAAAACATAAAAAAGGTGGTAAATTTCTCACATTATTTAACACGTTAACCGCCATACAGCAATTCACCAATTTTCTCCTGCCGCCATGACGTCAGAGCTGTATCCTTCCCAGTACAGTATATTGTTGGCAGTGATTTAAAACACACACTACTTAATTGTCTAGTCGAGCAGAAGGGTAAGAGAGTGTAAAAACCATGAGACACATATGGTTCATAAGGCAACGTGTATACATATTCGTTTCCCTATCGCCAAGTGAGCCAAAGATGCACCAAAGATGAATTGGCCACTGGTGGTTCAGTTGGCGATGCTTGTTATATGTTGCTCATTTGTCATATACTTTGTACACCGGTGGTACACTATAACAGTCAATTCTAATTGTTAACTATTTTACAAAGCTACATATATGTATATGTATGTATGTATATATATATATATATATATATATATATATATATATATATATATATATATATATATATATATATATATATATATATATATATATATATATTAGAGAGAGAGAGAGAGAGAAACATATCAACTAAACATTTTGGTGAATTACATAATAACTTTACAAATAAATAAAAACTAAGTGAAACCTAATATTTATGTTATTTTATTTGCTTGGTTTCGACTGTATTTATAATCACTATTTTACATAGTCACTGCTTCTTACTGAATAGAATTTCATATATCTATACACTGCATGATACACACACACACACACACACACACACACACATATATATATATGTATATAATATATAATCTTATTTTAGGAACAGAGTGGATGCCAATTGCTTTTTATGGGCATGCATAATCACAATCAGAAGATGATGACGATGATTACAGCTTTGACACGAATTCAAAATCCTCCCTGAGTGACTCTGATTATAACTTCGAGGACAAAGAAACTAACAGCTACAGTGAATCAGATGATGATGATACAGAGGATGACAACATTTTGCCACCAGTGGCTATTGTATCAGATGTCCAACAACAATCATTTGAATCAAATGGAAACACTGTATGGCAAGATACTGTTGTTCTCCCTAGAAACTTTGCATGTACAGCTAAGGAAGAGGAACATTACACTGTGCCATCCACCTCAGATGGAGAAATTCTTCCAATTGATGTTTACAAGCTATTTGTTACTGGTGAGATTATTGATTTGATA
>NC_089765.1:47516909-47531909 GCF_040412425.1 Macrobrachium rosenbergii | reverse complement strand
AACTTCTCTTGAAGTATTCCTGTGCTCATTTCTGCATTTATAAGATGCACAACGCACCATTCTGGAGATAATGAACGAAGAAAAATAGCAGGACACATAAAGCACCTATTCAACTACTTCAGTTTACTCTCTATGTTAAGGATGGCTGCAAGCAGCACCGCCTTGGTGGCGGCACACCAAACTACGTAATGCTATTATACAACACCATCGCCAGTCATTATTAACCATAGAAAGTCAATGACCCTTTGCGGTCAAAGTTAACACTGAGAGTTCATCTCTAGCCTATACCTAGTCCCGTTTTGTAGATAAAATTTAAAGCGGAGTTCACACGATCCTTCTTGAATGTCATTCACAGGACCGACAGTATTTGAAGAATGTCATTCCTGAGACCACAGGATCATTGTGGAATGTCATTCCTGTCATCAGTGAACTCTAGTGGTGACAGTGCACTGATGTCTTGCCTGAACTTGGGCAGTTGAAAGAAAGGCTGACGCTAGACAGATTGAATTAACAAAACTCTGTGGATATTGCCTAAAATTTTTGCAAACTGTATCACATGATGTACAGTCACTCAAAAATGTTTTGCAACATGTTCCAGAAGTTTTCGTTCACCTAATAGTAATTTGTTCTTTTGATATTTACAAGGAAATGTAATTTTCTTATTTGATTTTGGTTATTAATCATACGGTTAACAATATAAAAAAGAATGGTGAGTGAAAAATTCATATTACGAAAAATGACGAAACATTTTGAAAAATTTCAGTTCAGATGATTGGGCAAAAGAGTCAAAGAAGAAACTATATTTCGAATCCAGATAAAAGCTTATTGACTAATAAAATAATATTGAATAATCATCAATGAAATTATATATAAATAAAGAAAAAATTCAACCATTATCGTTGTCAAAAACAAAAAAGAAAAAATCTCATAATGTCGTATGTTATCGTGTGACTGCACATTCGGGCAGAAAAGTTTAAACTGTCTCGTCGCTTGCACCGATAAGACGGGCAACAGGCAGCCGCACCACAATCATTAGCTTGCATAAGACTGTTTCTATCGTAGATATTGCTCGGCAGCTTAGCATAAATAAAACAACCATGTATAGAGGGATACAACAACAGAGAGAACGAGGAAACATGATAAATTCATTGTAAAAAGTGGAGGACGACCCCATTGTTGCACTACTGTTTTAAGGATCATCATCGGATGATCACTGAAGGAGCTCTACCTAACTCCCCCCTGACAACCGATGTTGCTATAAAGAGTGAACATTACGGTCTCCCTTCAAGTTGCTGCTCAAACCCCCGTAACAGGCTACATGAGACCAAGATATTATTTCATCATACTCCTGCCAAGAAACACTTCATATCAGCGAAACACAAAGAATAGAGGCTAGGGTTTGCGTTGTAATATAATCCAGTGGCCGATGATTTCTGTACGAGTCATCTTTTGCGATGAGGAGGAGACATTCTCCACTGATGAGCATGGTAGTCTTCTTCACTGCTGGCATTTAGCATTAACTAAATTAATGTTGAACTTCTAGCTAATTTTAATTCCTTAGAAACTTAGACAATAAGAAATACAAAAATAGGCATTATATATTCAGTTAACTTCATAAGAGGCATAAAAATGATAGGCCTCAGTAGCAATGAAAGAAATGAGAAATTACACATGATAGTGGCATTATATATATATATATATATATATATATATATATATATATATATATATATATATATATATATATATATATATATATATATATATATTATTATATATATATATATATATATATATATATATATATATATATTATATATAATATATATGTATATATATATATATATACATATATATATATAAATATAAATATATACATATATATATGTATGTATGTGTGTGTGTGCGTACGATTATAGTCTATGTATTACAAAAATAGACGTGAAATCTGTTAGTCTAGTTCAGTATATTTTATATTAAGTTTCACTAGTTCACAATATACATAGGATTAGTCATTCAAAATTTTAATAAATAATAATGTGAAGCAAATCTGTACAAAAGTCGTATTTGTTGATGTTAATAAGACTAATAGTTCAACTTATAACAGTCGTAGGCCTATGTCTACAAAGTTCACACATATGAAGGAGATAAAACAACAATAGTGATGGCAGTTGGAGATGAAAATATTAAAACATAAGAATAGCGATGACCTCTGAAGTATTATAGTAACATCCTTTAATTAATTAAAATATGACAGCAGTATCAGAAAAAGCCCTGTTTAAGGGAAACTGCAGGTAATTTCTCCGACCCACCACTAGTGTTCAGTTGTTTCATGCGCTTACAACTGAGTTGCCAAATAGCGCCAGACATCGCTATTATAAGCTGTTGTCCGAAAAGTTTTGATGTTGCAAAACTTTTTTGAGTGATTGTACATAAAGTATCCCCAATGTTATTTTCCTTTGTACTTCTGCTCTGTAAATTCTAGCCCAAGCCCCCACAATGGGATGGTTGGTTTTAAACATAACTGTCATTCGTGGATCGTAGGTTCAACCCCAGGCAATGATGACGAGTTGGTAACAAATTTAATCTTGGGCTGTATTGGTAGAGTGTTGAATTACTGAAGATTCGGTGCTCGTCCCGATCATAGGCGTATGGGACCCTTCTCATCTGGGGGCCTGAACTCTCTGCTGGAAATATATTTTGGCCATAAATCCAAGCAATTTTATATATACATTAATATATATATATATATATATATATATATATATATATATATATATATATATATCCTTTTTTTTTTTTCCTGTAATACTACAGCGTAATATGAATATAAGAAGGCCCATAAAACACTATTTAAACGTTGAAACCATATATTTTGGGCACTTACTTCTGTGCCCCTGTTCACTGGTAGAATATGGACAGATGAAATGTTACAAGGGTATGTATGAAGGTGACCGTTTCCTAAGAAGGAGGAGAATGACCAGTTCTCTAGTGGTTTTTGGCCTCATTAGCTCCCGTTTGGCGACGGATCTGGAGGTCGCGTTTCTTGGGTCATCTTCTGAGGATTAAGGCGTCGATGTCGTCCGATTTCCAATGTCCTCCTGACAGGTTCATATTGTTGGTTTGATTGATGATAGCAGATTCCAGCATCTTTCTTTTGTACGGACAGCTACTTTTGAAAACCAACTCCGCCCCACTCCAGTTTATGACGTCCTGTATCTCTGATATGTAAGAAAATCCCCGAACTCTCCGAAGCGTAATGTACTGATCTTTTGTGCTCTGTTTAAGTTTACGTTAATGAGCGAACTCCCGATGGATTTGGGATAATGGAAAATGAAGGGATTGTTAGACCTGAGTTGTTCGGTGGCTTTTTGGATGTTTTCGTCGTACGGAAGCTTTATTTTGTTGTTGAAATCTATTTGTCTGTTGTGAGTGGGACCTCTATAGTATATTTTATTCGCTTTGTTAATAGCCCTCTCGATAATGTGTGGTGGATAGAGCAGTTGCGTTAGGTGTTGGCGGATCGTGTTGAATTCTTTATCTAGGTACTCCTTTGAACATATCCTAAGTCCTCTGAGGAATAAGTTGCACCCTACCATGATCTTTACGGAGACGTCGTGGTAGCTTGAGAAATGAATGTAGGAAACAGCGAAGGTGGGTTTTCTATATACTGTAAATGCATATCTGTTCTGTTGTCTTATGATCAGTACATCTAAGAACGGCAGTTTTCCGTCCTCTTCCCATTCCATTTTAAATTTTATGGTCGGAACTAGCGAATTTAGCCTATTACAAAATTCATTAAAGTCCCCCCAGCTGTTGTACCAGAAAGTAAAGATATCATCTACGTATCTAAGCCAGATCATATTACGGGGTTTGATAGACGACAAAAGTTCTGTTTCGAAATATTCCATGTACAAGTTTGCTAGAAGGGGTGACAGGGGACTTCCCATGCTACAGCCAAATTTTTGTTTGTAAAAATTGCCATTGAAAGAAAACACGTTGTTAGTTACACAGAGGTTGATAAGTTTTAAAGTTTTATCTATGCCAAGAGGAAAATGGTCTTCATATGGTTGTAACTTCCTCTCTAAGAAAGACAACACGTCGGCAATCGGGACTTTACTAAATAATGACTCGACGTCTAGGCTGAGCAATTTGATGTTGTTTGAGGGGATGTTTAAACTATTAAATTTTTGTATAAAATCCTCTGCATGTTTGACGTGGGAGGATGAGAAGGTTCCTAGAAAGGGTGATAACAGGTCTGCGAGCCATTTTGATAATTTGCGCATGAAAGATTCCCTGCTAGATATTATGGGGCGTAAAGGAATCCCATCTTTGTGTTTTCGGGAGGCCGTAAAAATAGGGGAGAGGGGGGTTGATTACCTTGAATGTCTCTAGTAGTTCTATGTCCTTCTTATTGCCCCCTATGGTTCTGACTGATTAGTTAAATTGAGCAGCAATATTTGTTGTGGGATCTTTCGTTAATTTGGCATAGGTCTCCGCATCGTTTAGAAGTTCTTGAACTTTATTGATGTATGTCTCCTTGTCTAAGAGAACTATTTTCCTGTCTTTGTCAGATTTTGTGATGATGATATCCCCCCTTTTCCTTAAACTAACTAACGAATTTTGGAATCTTTTCGGGAGCGAATTATTGTTGTTATTTTGCTCCAAGACATTTAGCAAAATGCCTTTGAGACATGCCTCTTTCTTGTCATAATTGTTTTTTGCAAAATGTTTATCAAAAGCAACTAGGAAATTAAGATTACTCTCGGGACCAGGTTTTAGAGCGAATGAAACTCCAAGATTTAAAACGGTCTGTTCTTCTGCAGTGAGGGGATGGTTAGAGAGATTCAGCACATTATTGGGAAGGCAAGATTATTCCATACGCTGTTCCTAATCAGTCTTTTAATTTGTAGCACAAATTTCTGGAGTGGGACTCACTGCTTTCAATAGCACCTGATAGCACAAAATATGAAAGATATCTGTACATACCATCATCCCTGCACATGAGGCGAAGCGACGTGGCTAGCTCACTTATTTTCTTCTAATCACATAGATGTCTTGTGTGTGGCATATTCTGTCTTGGAGGAATGTGCGGATGGAGTCCGGAAATGGTCTGACGCCGATGTCCAACACGTGAAGCGGCATTTTGGGAGAAATTGTTCCTGTAGTCATTCTTGTAGAAAATTTCTCTGATTCTTCCTCTTGTGTAACCCATGTACTAGTCGTTCGTACGTTCGTCTAAAGATGCTTGGCAGCTGGGTTGAAGCCGAAAATCTGGCGTAAACTGTGATGTTCCATAATGGGCAAAATGAATGTCTTTTCCTGTAATACTACAGTGTAATATGAATATAAGAAGGCCCATAAGACACTATTTAAAACGTTGAAACCATATATTTCGGGCACTTTGCTTCTGTGCCCTGTTCACTGGTAGAATATGGACAGATGAAATATTATAGGGTATATATACAAACATAAAAGGTGGCCTTTAGTCTCCGAGGTATGAAGGTGACCGTTTTCATCTGTCCATATTCTACCAGTGAACAGGGGCACAGAAGCAAGTGCCCGAAATATATGGGTTCAACGTTTAAATAGTGTCTTATGGGCCTTCTTATATTCATATTACACTGTAGTATTACAGGAAAAGACATTCATTTTTGCCCATTATGGAACATCACAGTTTACGCCAGATTTTCGGCTTCAACCCAGCTGTCAACACATCTTTAGACGGTACGAACGTGACTAGTACATGGGTTAGCACAAGAGGAAGAATCAGAGAAATTTTCTACAAGAATGCCACAGGAACAAGTTTCTCCCAAAATGTACGGCTTCACGCGTTGGACATCGGCATCAGACCCATTTCCGGACCTCCATCCGCACATTCCTCCAAGACAGAATACAAGCCACACACCAAGACATCTATGAGATTAGAAGAAAATAAGTGAGCTAGCCACGTCACTTCGCCTCATGTGCAGGGGGATGATGGTATGTACAGATATCTTTCATATTTTGTGCTATCAGGTGCTATTGAAAGCAGTGAGTCACTCACAGAAATTTGTGCTACAAATTAAAAGACTGATTAGGAACAGCGTATGGAATAATCTTGGCCTTCCCAATAATGCTGGAATCTCTAACCATCCTCACTGTAGAAGAACAGACTGTTTTAAATCTTGGAATTTCATTCCCTTTAAAACCTGGTCCCGAGAGTAATCTTAATTTCCTAGTTGCTTTTGATAAACATTTTGTAAAAAACAATTATAACAAGAAAGAGGCATGTCTCAAAGGCATTTTGCTAAATGTCTTGGAGCAAAATAACAACAAAAATTCGCTCCCGAAAAGATTCCAAAATTCGTTAGTTAGTTTAACCCTTTGATTACGGCCGAGATGAGACCTCACACTTACCACAATCCGGAGGATTTTTCAGACGGTAGTCACCCGTAGCATGCTACCAGACGCACGAAATCGTAAACAATCATTGTAATAGCGTTTGTATTTGTTGTTTTGCTGCAAATTAACCTGTTTTATTTATATGATAATATTGTGATAGTAGCGATCCGTGATATAGATATTATGCAATTAATGTAACAACACAAATAAATAAACATAGGATAAGTACTATATATCGGGGTTTAGTGTTGCCAGAGGTATAAGCACTGCACTGATTGAGGATGACAGTCTTTTTTTTTTTTTTTTTGTCATTTTCTCTAATTCTGTTTGAATCCGTAAAGGACAGCTACATCACAGTTGTGTATTATAGTTAAAAATTATTTGTATATTCGTCAGAAAACTAATCATAAAGAATGTTCATCATTTTATGGTTCCGCTTACTATTCCACTAGCTGGGCAAAAAAAAATGAGAGAGAGAGAGAGAGAGAGAGACGTGACAGAATAAAAAATTTTTACCTATGATTTATTCCTTCTAATTGTACATCAACATTGAGAGTAAGTAGACACAATCACAATATTGGCTGCAATATTAACCACATTTCTGGGTAATATTTTTATCAATGATCAAGCACCCAGCTGACAAGGATACGCAATCTAGAAATTCAGATGAATTCTGCAGTGTGAAAGAGGCATATCTCAAGGCATTTTGCTAAATGTCTTGGAGCAAAATAACAACAAAATTAAACTCCCGAAAAGATTCCAAAATGCATTAGTTAGCTTAAGAAAAGGATATCATCATCACAAAATCTGACAAAAACGGAAAATAGTTCTGTTGAACAAGGAGACATACATCAATAAAGTTCAGAACTTCTAAATCTTGAGGACCTCGACAAATTAACTTGAAAGATCCCACAACAAATATTGCTGCTCAGTTTAACAAATCAGTTAGAACCATGGGGGCAATAAAAAGACATAAATTACTAGAGACATTCAGAATTAATCAACCCCTCTCCCCTATTTTCTGATGACCTCCGAAAACACATGAATGGGATTCCTTTAAGCCCCATAATAATATCTAGCAGGGGCTCTTTGCATGTACAAATTATCAAAATGGCTACAGACTTGTTATCACGCTTTCTAGGAACCTTCTCATCCTCCACGTCAAACATGCAGAAGATTTCATACAATTTAATAGTTTAAACATCCCTCAAACAACATCAAACTGCTCGAATCTAAGTTGTCGATTCGTATTTACTAAGTCCGATTGCGATGTTGCGTTTCTTAGAGAAGTTACAACCATGAAGACCATTTTCCTCTTGACATAGATAAACTTTAAAACTTATCAACCTCTGTGTAACTAACAACGTGTTTTTCTTTCAATGGTAATTTTACAAACAAGAAATTTGGCTGTAGCATGGGAAGTCCCCTATCACCTTCTAGCAAACTTGTATGGAATATTTGAAACAGAACTTTATTAGTCTATCAAACCCCCATAACATGATCTGGCTTGAATAAATGTAGATGATATCTTTACTTTCTGGGACAATAGCTGGGGGACTGAGAATTTTAATAGGCTAAATTACGCTAGTTCGACCATAAAATTTAAAACAGAATGGGAAAAGGGCGGAAAGCTGCCGTTCTAGATGTACTGATCATAAGAAAACAGAACAGGTATGCATTTACAGTATATAGAAAACCCACCTTCGCTGTGCTCCTACATTTCATTTCTTAAGCTACCACGACGTCTCCCGTAAAAATCATGGTAGTGCAACCTATTCACTCAGAGGACTTAGGATATGTTCAAATGAGTACCTGGATCATAAAATTTAACCGATCAACCAACACCCCTGCTCTATCCACCACACATTATCGAGAGGCTATTAATAAAGCAAATAAAATACTACAGAGGTCCACTCTCACAACAGACAAATAGATTTCAACAACAAAATAAAGCTTCCATCGATGAAAACATCCAAGAGCCACCGAGCAACTCAGTTCCTGATAATCCTTTCATTTCCATTATCCCAAATCCATCGGGAGTTAGCTCGTTAACGTATCTTAAATAACAAAGAAAGAGCCGGGTTACAAGATACCGTGTAGTAATTGTCGCGACATTTATGTGGCGAGACAGGTAGATAAACTCTGCGCAAAGAATAACAGAGCACAAAAGATCCAGTGCGTTGCGCCGGAAGTTAGGAATTTTCTATATTGAAATACAGGCATGTCATTAACTTTGGAGTGGGCGGAGTTGGTTTTCAGAGTAACTGTCGTACAAAAAGAAAGATGCTGGAATCTGCTATCATCAATCAAACCAACAATATGAACCTGTCAGGAGGACATTGTTAAATCGGACGCCATTGACACCTTAATCTCGCACCCTTTTTGAAAGAAGATGGCCAAGAAAACGACCGCCAGATCCATACGTAAGCCCAGGGAATGTGAGATTAAAAACCACTAGGGAATTTGGTCAATCTCCTCCTTCTTAAGCGCCACCTCCTTAACATTCAGGCCTAAGGCCACACCTTCATGTTTTATTATATATACCATTGTAATTTCCACCTGTCATATTCTACCAGTGAACAGGGCTGAAACAAGTGCCGAAAATATATGGTTTCAACGTTTAGAAAGAAAATAGTGTTTTATGGGCCTTCTATTTTCATAATACACTGTAGTATTACAGGAAAAGACATTCATATATATATATATATATATATATAATATATATATATAATATATATATATATATATATATATATATATATATATATATATATATATATATATATATATATATATATATATATATATATATATATATATATATATATGCGAGAAACATAACAGAAAACATATATTCTTATATACTTCAAGGCTACACGTTTCAAGGGTTGTCCTTATAGAAGAGTGAAGTATTTATGAATTATTATGGATACTGAGAGAGAGAGAGAGAGAGAGAGAGAGAGAGAGAGAGATTGTCCTTGAAATATTAAGTTAGAATTATTTATGAATTATTACCCAGAGACAGAGAACAACACTTGTTTGTATGTTGAATGTCAAAGATGGAAATTCAGTATTAAACTAAAGTAACTTTAAATAAATTAAAGCATACTGTAATTTTGTTTAAAAGTTATCTTAATTAAACTATCTACTGTACAAGTAAAGACATACAGCAGAAATAATAAGTTGTAAAAATGTGTGTAGCTAACTTTGTGAGCAGAGGAGAAAGGAGGAGAGAGATGAGGTTGTCCTTGCCAGAGAGTGAAATTATTTATCAGTTATTGCCAGAGAGAGAGAGAGAGAGAGAGAGAGAGAGAGAGAGAGAGAGAGAGAGAGAGATTGTCCTTACTTGAAATATCAAGTTGAATTATTTATGAACTAACTATTACAGAGAGAGAGAGAGAGAGAGAGAGAGAGAGAGAGAGAGAGAGAGAGAGAGATTGTCCTTACTTGAAATATCGATTGAATTATATATGAATTATTATGGAACAGAGAGAAGAACGTAGAGAGAGAAAGGATTATTCTTCGTTAGATATCAGATGGAGATTCAGTGTTAAACTAACTTAAGTGAAATTAAATTTAATGTAATTTCATTTAAAAGTTAATATCCCATTACCCTTAAAAAGAAGTGTGGTTAACGTAATAACAAGGAGAGTGTGAAGATTAGTATACTATTTCTTTCTCTCCCATTCCACTGATCTATTTTTAGAAGTCTTCTCAACCTCGTTTTAAAAACTATTGTTTCTCTTTGTTCTAGTGCTCTCTGTCTCTATGTTTTAGAACAGACATTTACAGTTTGTAAATGGTATAGGTAAGAAGTGGACAATATAAAACTATTTACTGTACAGTTAAAGACATACAGAGAACAATGTCGTAGGTTGCTGTAACTGTATACTCTCTCTCTCTGTTAAATGGATTAGCAGCTCACACATTTTTGCAACTTATTATTTCTTTTTATGTCTTTACCTGTACAGTAAGTTTGAATTGATCTAATTTTACCTGTACCATCTACAAAGTGTAAATGCTAATGTGGCAAATATGTTCTATTCTAAAACATAGAGACATAATAACTAGAGTTGTATTAGTCCAAATAAAAACACTGTTTGTTCATGAAGCATTTCAGAACAAAGAAAAGATGTAGAATAAAGAAGTTATTAAAAAAGAGGTTGAAGACTTCTAAAAGTAGGTCGACGGAAGAAGGACAGAACAAATTCTCTTCAACTCTCTATTTTTACATGTCAAACATTTATTTCTTTTTTTAAGGGTAATGTATTAAGCTAACTTTTAAATGAAATTACAGTAACTTTAATATCATTAAAAAGTTAACTTAATAATTTGGGAGCATGATTAGGGTTATATTTAGTGTTAAACGTTAGAAATAAGCATTTATTAGCATTTTTAGAGACTGTACCAACTTACGCGAAAATTCACCTTGCGCGAGGGGATTTGGAACCTAACCTTGTGTAAGCTCGGGGTATGACTGTATAACTGTAAGGTTTTGTTGGTTAATATATAAGATTCCGTTACGCTTCTAGAAACATCCCTGGGATAGTATCCCGAGCACAAAAAATCTACTAAACCAGTTATTGAAAGAAACGAAATGCTTTTATTTTCAATCAGTTTGTAGAAAGACTTTGCCATTGATAAATTCCATTTTCAGTATGATAGTTATAAGATCCTGGCGAGTCACTTATGTTAAGCAGCAGATGCTTATGCTTTCAGTCAGGATTGGTAAATACCAGGTTGTGCTCACGCCAACCCAGAAATTAAGTTAAGCTAGGTTAGGTGAATGTTGGTTGGCTCATTTCCACTTCGTAAATTATTTATTTTTTCCTTCTTTGTAAATTGTAAGGTAATGGAGAGGAAATATTAATATAAAATTGTTATTTTTTGAAGTTTATGGTAAGTTTTGAGATACTTAAGTGAAATTTAATTTGAGATAAAACCCTGTGTTGTACATTGTATATATGTATGTTTATAGTCAAGGACATATATATAATATAACTGGCAGTGATCTACCATTATTGACTGGAAGAGGTGTGGCCAACTTTTAAATATTACATATTTGCTAATGTGGTATATATATTTTTTGGAGCTGGGGTTTAAGTCTGTGATAACTAACTGGTCAAAAAAGGTTGAAACCACTATTGATGCAGGTGATATCAATAATATTTCTTCATTGAGAGACTCCTTGAAGGAGTATTTGCAGAAAATCCAGGAATTAGATAATGAAATATTGGATCTAATGGATCATGGAGGACATCCTGACCAACTCCAATGCAACAGTGACCCTGATAGCTCCATTCTGGCTGTGAAAGGAATGGTTTCTAGACCTTCTGAGTCTTCTAGTGGACTTCCCCAGATTATTCCTACAAAGTCTGCATTTACTCAGACAACTGCAGTTCAGGAGGGGTTCCCACAAGGATTATCCACTCTTGCTCTGACAGGATTCAGACTGTATGGAGACTTTGTCAGGCAAAGGGCTTCTCAAGAGCAGCTGCAGAAGCTATCACTAAATGCAGATGTCAGTCCTCCTCCAAACTCTACCAGTCTAAGTGGACAGTCTTTCGCAGATGGTGTGCCAGATCTAACATCTCATCATCTAAGACACCTGTAACTGATAGAGCTGACTTTCTTCTCTTCCTAAGGAATTCCAAAGGACTTGCTCCTTCGGAATTAGAGACAGAATATGCTCAGTTCTGTCTTCAGACATGGAGGTTAGATTGTCCCTAACTGAATCTCTGATCTGAATTAAGTCTTTCGAGACTGAGCAACCAAATAGAAACACTGTATCTTGGAATCACCGTTAATTGTAACCCTTAAATGCGAGCCTCCTATTTACAAAAGTGTCTGCCGTATACGTGGCGTTCGGGAAGTTAGCGTAAGTGGAAAAAAAGTTTTTTTTTTTTTAATCACAGCACGCTTAGTTTTTAAGATTAAGAGTTCATTTTGTGCTCCTTTTTTTGTCATTGCCTGAAGTTTAGTATGCAACCATCAGAAATGAAAAAAAGTATCATTATCATATATAAATATTGAAATATATGACAGCACGAAAACAAAATTTCACTTATCTCATTACACACTTTGCTCATACAAGTGCGCTGTAAACAAAGCAGTTAAGATTAATGAGTTATTTTTTTTTCTTTGTATTGTACACTAAATTGCGATGATTTTGGTATATAACAAATTGTAAAACGATCAAAGCAACACAAAGAAAATATTATTACAAAATGATGCATAAATTCGTAACTCGCAGGCGTAAAAAAAAGTTTAAAAAAAAAAATTCACCATAAATCGAAATATTGTGCTAGAGACTTCCCGTTTGTTGCAAAATAAAGGTAAGTGATTGAATATTACTCAACTGTAAGTGTTTTTAGCTTACAACTGCATTTTGCGACCATTTCGGTCGAGTCAAGTTGTCCGGGTAAATTTTCTATTTATGCGTGATTTATATGAAAATTTTCAAAACTGATAAAAGCTACAACCATGAGTTATTTTTTGTTTTATTCTACATGAAATTGCACACACTTTCATATATAAAACTTTATGTAACGACTAATATAAAACGGTTTTTCAACATTCACGACAAAGTGAAAGAATTTCGAGATGTTGCGGCCGAGATTACTCTTGGTGAGGCGTAGGAAAAGTTTTTTTCCAAATTCACCATAAATCAGAAATACTGTGCTAGAAGACCTCAATTTGTTGCAAAATGAAGAGTAAATGATTGAATATTACTAGAATGTAGTATTTTAGCTTACAATTCGTTTTCGACCATTTTTGGTCAGTCAAAGAGGATTGACGAAGGTTGAAATTTTGGCACATCGTGATTTATATGAAAATATTTCTGACAATCAACTACAATACAGATTATTTTTTTATTGTATTCTACATGAAATTGCACACATTTTCATATATAAAACTTTATGTAACGACTTATATAAAACGGTGCAAACATTACGACAAAGTGACGAAAGAATTTCTGAGATGTTCGGCCGAGTTACTCGCGTGGATGTAAGGAAAAAGTTTTTTTTTTTTTTAAATTCACCATAAATGGAAATACTGTGCTAGAGACCTCCAATTTGTTGCAAAATGAAGGTAAATGATTGAATATTACTAGAATGTAAGAGTTTTAGCTTACAATTGCATTTTTGGTTGAATCAAAGTTGACCGAAGGTTGAAATTTTTTGTAGTCGACGTACTGTATGTCCACTTTTCACCTGACAGACAATTTTAGTCGACTTACGATATGTCCAGTCGGCGTTTAAGGGTTAACTGGCAATCGGGTCCTCCCTTACCATGAAGACCCTTTTCCTTTTTGCTTGGCCACAGCCAAGTGCATTAGTGAACTTCAGGCTATCGACAAACGAGTAGGTTTTACTCAAGGAGACGCTGTTTGCATTTTTACTCTTGGCTTCTTGGCCGACAATGAGGATCCTTCTAAGCCATATCCTCATTCTTAGTCAAGAATCTCATGGATATCCTCAGACCTGAAGAGGAAAGAACAGTTCTCACTGTAGTTGAACTTTGAGATATTACTTGGACAAGGCGGCCAAAAGTCAGAGGACACGCCCAAATACTTTGGTGCTGGTCAGAAACCTTTGCTCGCCCTGTCTTAGAGCGCATTGTCCTTCTTCTTTGAGGATCTCATTACGGGGCACATGCCAGGATTCAGAGATATTCAGCCATCCTTTGAGTCAAAACACATGTGATGTCAGAGCTGGTCACCACCTGTTGTGTTTTAAAGGCAACATGTCTCTCCTCCAATTGTACAGAGCGACTCACTGGAAGTGTAAGTCTATTTTTGCTTCGCATTATTTACATGACATTGAAACAGTGTATGGTAACTGCAGTACCCTGGGACCATTATTGGTGGCTGTTATGGTATTAAGGGAGGAAGCATAGGAAGCATTCCTTCCTGTCCTTAACCTCTTCGCCTTTATGTGGGTGTCGAGTTTCTGGGGAGTTTGGGGGTATGATGTACATGGAGTGCCCACCAGTTTTTAGTGGATGGGTGGTGGTTTTTTAATTTTCAGCGTAGGTGACAGCGTTGTCTGGTCATTGTTTTTATGGTACTGCGCTCAGGGCAGTGGCACCTGTCTTTTATCTTTGCAAGCCATCGGGCTCTTTCCTTCGCTGCAAAGCCCCACTTGAAGTAGAGGTGCCCATGGCTCTTAGGCTACGCCACTACGGATTAGGAGAGCATCAACCAGAGGCAGTAATCACTTGCAGTAGCTCCCAAATCAGGTAAGGAAACAACAAACATTTTATCAATGTTTTGGACAATTTTCCATTCAAGTTACATTACCATTACTGAATGTTTGGAGTAGAATGTGTCCATATGTCCCACCTGCTGTCAATGTAGGACTCAACCCAGTGTAATTACTTGGTAGATTACCCATAAAGAGTGACATTTTATAATAAAGTTTTTATATATATACTTAGTAAGTAAAAGTAAAGTTTTATATATATATATATGATTGGAGCCCTCCCTCCTCCTCTCAGGGACATATAGGGCATAAGTAGATTGAGCTCTTTCTCGGTTGTTCCGCATTGTTCCCCCGATAGTGGGCCGGGCTGTCTGTACAAAAACAATAAAAGCACTGAAGCGACTTTTAAATT
>NC_089765.1:47366909-47511909 GCF_040412425.1 Macrobrachium rosenbergii | reverse complement strand
TCTTCCGGTCTATGTTGAAGAGCTTCCGGGCTGCTAACTAGTCTCATATCTCAGGCGGGGGATAAATGGGGTCAAAACAAAAAGAAATTGATTGTTTACCATTGAATGTGAAGTGTAGTGGAAAGCGAGATGTAGATGTTTAATGTCTTTCCTTCACAAAAAAAGTTGCCATTTACCCCTAATTTAGCACATAATGTTACCAAATGATGTTCCTACAATTTGCGTAAGAGTAAAGTGTATTTAGTGTATTTTTGCCTACCAGTACCTTATTTCTATAACAAAGACTAAAATGGTTACTGTATATGGTGCTCTTAACACCATACAGCATATAAATATTTTGAAAGGAATCTTGTATTTAATAAACCTTGTGTAATACACAGTGCATGTAAGGGTGATGTATCTACTAACCTCCCTCTATTTTGCATAAAATCAATTCAATTGGTGTTAAGGCATAGAAGTTACTTTGCTATTTTGCGGCTCACTCAAACCAAATCCTAGTGCAGATTCATGAAATTGTTGAGGATACCAACCCTGATTTAAGTATGCATCTTAAATACATACAAATATGATTCCAGCTTTTAAAATTATCTATGCAGGTATTAAAAAACCAACAAAACTATAAAACAAGCAAAAACTGTACTGCATGCATACAGCTAAAACAAAATAAACGGTGTCCAACTCTTACACTTTCCTGCATGATTCACTTATATCCTTGATATCTTCACATACTGTACTGCATTTCTTAACTGTACAATGCATTTATTATTCTAATTCATCTGTATTGAATTTTTCTTCTGTCTTAGCTTTGTTTTCCTTTGTCTTTTCATCTTATACTGTAGAGTATATTCAGCATTTAACACAAAGTGTGCATTAAAAAGTTACATATTATACGGTCTACTGTAATGTCAGTTCTACTGGATAGTAAGTGTTATGTACAATAAAATTTACATTCGCCTATGAATACAACATTTGAGAGTAACGGTTTGTGGTTACATTTAAAAAATCATACATTTGTCTGAAAAATTAACAGTTATTGAGTGAAAAAACACAACATGAACTACTTTAAGCAATGAACATTACTATTTCCTAGATGAACATTTCTAAGAAATATCACAAATTTTTAATCAATTTGTATTTTTCCCAACATACAAACCTAAGGCCTTTACATTGGGAAAATTTTCCTGCACAGCTGGAACAGTGGTCATGAAAAAATTCTTCATAATACGATCAAGGTATGGCAGAGTAATACATAGCGTCATCCAACGGGGCCAATGAGTGGGAGGAGTCTCACCTTGCTTGCCCAAGGGGTGGCTGAGTTGGGCTATTAATGTAAGGCCTCAGGTTTGTATGTTAGAAAAAATACAAATTGATTACAAATTTGTGATTTGTTTCCACATGAATACAAACCTTTGGCCTTTACGTTGGGAGACTTCCTTATTGGTGGGAGGAAAAGTACGTAATGACCGATTGTAGGTCCGGCTCACCTGGGCTCACTTCCTGACCATTGTTGGAGTATAGGAAGGGGTTGAAAGCCTCTGACTAAGAGGAGAAAACATTTTCCTAGTAGCCAGACTTCTGGGCTTTTGCCATGAGGAGAATAAGATTCCACAAATGCCAAGAAGAACGGGAGGATCTGTATCTACTGTAAAACCCACAATAGGTTAACTACTTTGATCAATGAAGAGAATACAGTACTGTACTCTGTTTAAAGAGGGCAGAATGGTGTCGTTTCTATTTATGAGATCAGCTCATTGTATGAAAAGTAATGAAAGAAAGATGTCCACCTCACCTGTACCTAGAGAGATCCATGCTGAAGATTGTCCTCTTCGCTGCTTGCTGGGAGCAGAGAAGGAAAAGGAGAAGGGAATAAAACCATTCACCATAATCACCATTTCTTCCACACCAACATCCAGACTAGATATAAAATGCTCACAAAGGAGCACTGGCAAGTTAGACAGCTTGCTGGGGAGCCACCACCGGACCCAAGGAAAAAGTGTCCAAGAACCTATGAGTGGCGTCCTTCAGGTAAAAAGAGGTAGGGGTAGTCTGATGATTCCACATACCAGCCCTCAAATTGCTTTGAAACAATAAATTCTTCTTAAAAGCAATAAAGAGCCAAGATCCCTGACATCATGCGCCCTAGGTCGTAACAGGCTGTCAACTGCATTAGAAGAAGCAGCTTATGCACTTCTGATAACCTCCAGTAGCCAAAAGATGGTATTCTTGGACACTTCCTTCTTGTTCTGGCCAGTACTAACAAAAAGCCTTTGACACCCAGGTCTGAGGTACCGAGTCCTTTTTAGATAGTAGCATAGTGCCCGAACTGGACATGAGAGCATTTCACTAGGATCATCACCAACAAAATCTGCAAGGGACAGAATCGAGAAGGACTCAGATCTGTCATCAGGGACCGATGGATTCTGAGTCTTAGCCACAAATTCCAGGGCAAATTCAAAAACACTTAAACCCAGGCCCCTTGAGTGTTTTACCTCAGAAGCAGCCTTGAAGCTAGAACTGTTAATCAGTTCAGTGGTCTGGTTAAACTAAGGTATACTTAACTTTTCCCCAACTCACTTGGCAAATGCTAAGCCAGTAAAAAATACCATCTTGAGGGTTAAAGCCCTATCCGAAGAACCCCGTAAAGGCTCAAACTGGGCGTGAGTAAGGTTGCTAAGAACTAGCGTCAAATCCCAGTTAGGAGGTTTGAGTTCCCTAGAGGGACAAGATTGCTCAAAACTTCGTAAGAGCATAGAGATCTCCCATGAGGAAGAAAGATCCACTCCTTTCAGACGAAGAACCTGTCTTAAATCAGTTTTTCCCTACATAGGAAAATAAGAAAGTCAGCTATATGCTGAATAGAAGTTATGACTGGAGAGAAATCCTGTTGACAACACCAATCACAATATACTGCCCACTTCCCCTGGTGCACAGCTGTTGACGATTTACAAGTAGGTCCTCGACTTACGGTGGGGGATCTGTTCCAGTGCTGCACTGTAAGTTGATTTCTTCACTAAGTCGTGTTTTGCCGTCTTCGGCACTTTAACGGCGCCATAACTTGATGTTGCATCAAGTTACAGCGGTGTAAGCACCATTAACTTGAAGCCTATTCTTGCCAGCGCTAAAAAGCGCTGTAAGATCAAATCCGTCATAAGTCGGTGTAGTCATACATCAGTGACGCATGTATCCAGACATCTCTGACGCTGCCCTGTGAGAAAAGCCCCTCGCTTGCAGGAGATACTGGATAGCCTCCAACTGTGAGGAGAAAGGGACTTGATGGACTGACGATATCTTTCAACGTAAGGCTGGCAGAGTAGAATGTGCCATGGGGGAATCTCTCTTAGAGCCTCTATCAGCAGAGTTAGAAGGTCCAGGTATCACTCAGCGTGTGGCCAAAAGGGAGCTACCAAAGTCATCCTAAGGTTCTGGGAAGATACTACCCTACTGATTACCTAGCAAATACATATGTCCAGGTTGTCCCATAGATGCTGAAGGGCGTCTTCCGCTGCTACCCAAGGATCCGGAACTACTGACAAGAATATTTCCAGTTTCCTGTTGAAACAGGTAGTGAACAGATCCACCATTGGTGTTCCTCAAAAGGAGAAACAGCCTTTCCGCCACTTCCTGGTGCCAATGACCGCTCTGTCCCCAAGACTTGACTTTGACAACTCAATTTGTCTGCCACTATATTGAGCCCAAGACTTGACTCTGACAACTCAATTTGTCTGCCACTATATTGAGCCCAAGACTTGAATCTGACAACTCAATTTGTCTGCCACTACATTCCTTTTGCCTGGAATGTACCTAGCTGACAGAACTACCGAGTGGTTTATAGTCCACTAATGTAACTGGACTGTCAATTTGTGAAAATGGTGAGAGACTAGCCCCACCTGCTTGTTTATGTAAGCCACTACTGTGGTGCTGTCGGACATCACGACCATGGAATGACCTGCCACCTGATCCTGAAACTCCTGAAGGGCTAAAAAGGCCGCTTTCAGCTCCAGGACGCTGATGTGAAGGTGTTTTTCTTTCGGGTTCCAAACTCCAGGAGTCAAAAGATTCTCTATATGAGCCCTGAGGTAGTCTAAGCTTAGTTTGTATGAATTAGTTTTTCCTTTTTTTATTATGTTTTTGTTTGTAAATGCTTGAAGGGTTTAAGTTCATGTTGTTTTTTCTTTTTTTACTTGCAGTTTGCTTGAGTGAGATACGATTGAGTGAGTGGGCTTTGCTCCCCTCCACCTCTTATAGTAAAATCTTCTCACACTGGCTTCGACAGTGAAGACTCATGGGTGAGTACGCAATCAGGTAGGTGGTGAGACTGAACCATTTTCAAGTTGTACTCGTATGTGGGTGAAGTTTTTACTTAAGACAGTGACTGTCCCAAATGGGATCAGGATTAGAAAAGTGCTTAATTATCTTATGTTGATTTTGTCATGAGTATGATCTCAGATTCTCGTTTGGATGAGAGAAGGGCTTTTGTGTAGAAAACGACTGCATGAAGAAATTCCAAAATAATTTCCGCCCTCAACTTGGATGTCATAGATAAAATAAACTCCATGGTGATCCCCAAATTGTGTGTTGATTTTTGTGATTGTCTTAGATTATTCCGAGATGAAGTGCTGAGACGATAAGGAACTATTTTTGGGACATATGCCAGAGTTGAGGTTTTGTTGATAATATTTTGACTGTCGGTAGTATTAACTTAGGCTAAGTTAGGTATACTTTTGTTTGAAGGTCTCAGGCCACTGTAATATATTAAAGTAATAAATTAGGTTAAGGAAAGTCAGTGTTTCATTTAATAACCTTCAAATTTGTTCTTAATATCCTGCTCCAATGGTGTAAGAGAAGAAAAGCCCCAACATAATTTTTTGTGCCCAATATGGGGCCTTTGATAGTAAAGTAAAAGTGGGACACATAATTGGAGATGGCAGAGGGAGCAGGTTTGGAAGGTGCTGGGTCAAGTGAAGGGGAGCAAAGTTGGAAGGAAAGGTGGGATAGGCTGATATGCATGATGCACAACATACAGGATAGGCTAGAGGAAGTCCAGGTAAGGGAAAGTAAATTGGTTGCAACCCTGGTAAGGGAAAGTAAATTGGTGGCAGAATAGAGGTGATAGATGAGAAAGCCCAGGTAAGATGCTGAGGCAAGAGATGCAAAGGAGAAACTTCCTACGAATGGAAAGGAGTTGTCAAGTAAGAGTAGGGGAGTGCCCGACATGGATGATGGCAGTATGAGTAAGGTGAATGAAAGTGATGAAGAAGAGAAAAGTAAGAGAAAAGAGGGAAAGACGAAGAGAACATGAAAGGGAAGAGGTGTGAGGAAAGAGGAGTTGAGTTCCCAGATTTGAAAGGGAAGCTTGGACTTGGAAGTCGAGAATGACTGGAAAAGTAGTAGTAGTAGAAGGAGTAGTAGCAGCAGTAGTAGTAGTAGTAGTGAAGGTCTGAGTGAGGCAGAGGAGGCAGAGGAGAAAGAGGCCAAAATGGTGTTCCTGAGGGAGGTTCCCCGGATTGAGAAATTTAACATCGGGAAGGGAAGAGACATGTGAGCTTTTTAATGAGTATGAGAAGTATTGTAGGCAAAAATATGGGGAGAATGATAGTGTGCGGATGAAGCAGCTGGCAGAGTTCTTGGATGGGCGGTTAAAGATGTGCTATAGCAGTATGTGTGAAGGTGAGCTAGGGTATGAGTCCGTGAGGGCTAGAGTAATTGTGCAAATGAAGAGAATAAAAGGAAGTGTTGTATACAAGAAGGTTGATGGGTTCGAGGGGACAAAGATGAAAGCTGGAGAGGAAGTCGGTTTGTATGCCCATAGGTTAGAAGCTTTGGCCAGAAGGAAGTATGGAGATGAAGGAACTGAGGAAAATAAACACGTCATGCAGAAGTTCTTGGCCACCATTCTAGAAAAGATTTGGGTAATTTTGAATGAGAAGAAAGAAGACTGAAAGTGGTGGTCAGGGAAGAGCTTAAATTGGGAGGATGTTTTAGAGATCCTAGAAGACCTGAGAGTAGATGATGATGAACCAAAGGAGATGTATGTTGGGTCTGAGGTGGTAAATGGAAGGACATATAAGGATGCTTTGGTGAGTGAGGAGATAAGTGTGATGCAAGCCTGGTTGGAGGAGTGTGGGAGAGACCGGGTGGAAAGAGGAAGAAAGAATGTGTAAGTGAATGTGGGGAATAACGGGAAAAGGAGCTGGAGCAGAAGCTGAGGGAGGTTTGGGAGTGGAAGTGTGGGTAGAGCAAATGGGAATATGAGGGGAAGGCAGGTGGGAATGAGTAGTAGTGATAAGAAGTGTTACAGGTGTAGAAGGACTGGGCATGTGAAAGAGGATTGCAGATGGGCCAATGGCAAGTGTTTTGGCTGTGTAAAGATACGGCATATGTTGAAGGACTGCCTGCAAGTGAAAGAGTTGAAGTGTTTCGGCGGCGGAAAGGTAGGACATCGAGTAAGAGCTTGCCAGAGTGGAAGGAGAATAGGAGTAAGTGAAAGTTGTTGTGGAAACTGTGGAATGAGTGGGCATTTTGCTAGGACATGTAAGAACCCTCTGAGTACGCGTGAAGGATATGGAATGGAGGGTCACGTGAAGGAATTCTGCCATACCAAACCCCAATTCCAGGGAAACTAAGTGTGAAGGGGGTTTACCGTGGTGAGCCCTCTGGTATGGAAGGGATAGATGTGTTGTGTGTGAGAGAAGGGTCTGTAAGTGGGAATGTCTGTTTTGGGGAAGGAGTAAAGCATTGTTTATGTGTTGGAGCAGGATGTGGCAGAGTGTTGTTGAAGGCGTTGAGTGATACTGGTTGTAGCGGAATGTGGCTTTCAGAAAGGCGTATGAAAAAATAAAAGAAAATGTAGCACGGAGGGAGGAATGTGCTGATATGTAACAAGGATAGGAGGATTGGAAGTAAAGGTGCGCACGAGGTTTGTCAAGTTGGTTACGGTTACCGGAATAAGGTTGGAGGAGGGCGATTTTTACGTTGTGGATAGAGTTAATGAGAGGTATGATATGTTGCTGGGGTATGCATTTTTGAAGAAAAACAAGATAAAAGTGTACCCGGAACAAGAAACGATAGAGAAATGAATGGGGAGTGAAACGAGTGTGAAGTTGTATGTGGAGGAGGACGGACAAGTAAGTTTGAAGATGGTTTCTGGAGTGGAGGTGTATGCAATGGAGGATGTGCAATTGCCAAGAGATGTGGGGAGTGTGTGGAGTGTGAAAGTAAGGTGGAGAACCAATGTTGGAGTTGGTGCAGAAAGGGTGGGTGAAATGTTCTTGTTGGATGGAAGCTCTGTGTGTTGAGAGATAAGGTAGGTCGCACATGTGTTTGGTGAAATTGTGGATGTAAAGGACACAAAGGTGTGTATACAGGTGTGTGGTGATGTGAAAAAGAGGTGGAGAGGCATACATCTGGGTGACAGATTGGAAAGCTTAAGAAGTGTGGTCGATGTGAGTAATGATAAACATGTTAGCAGATATGATGTGATGGCTGAAGGGGAAAAGTCAGAAGAGCAGAGTAAAGAAAATCTTACAGAAAAGGTGAGATTGAATGAGAAGTTGAGTGAGAAATAGAAAGAGCAGGTGTATGAGCTGTTGTGGGAAAGAAAGGGTGTACTGAGTCAAGGTGATGAGGACTCTGGGATGGCTGGATTGCCGAGTTCTGTATTTGGCTGACAGATGACACACTGATTTATCAGACACCCCGACATTTCCTGGCTCCATTAACGTGAGAGAATGAAGAGCAGTGTGAAGAATTAAAAAAGATAGGTGTGATTGAAGCCAGTAAGAGTGCTTGGAATAGTCCAATTGTGCTGGTAAGAAAGCCTGATGGGAGACTGCGAATGTGCATTGATTATCTGAGAATAAATGAAGTGACAGAGAAAGAAAGATTCCCTATGCGTACAGTATGCATGGGATGAACTTGTTTAGCAAGATGAATCTAGTAAGGGGTTATTATCAGATGCCAGTGGCAGAGGACTGTAGGCCGATAGCTGCTTTCTTGACAATGAAAAAAACAGTATCAGTTCTGCAATCTCAGTTTTGGATTGGCTAATGTCCCGGCTGCATTTCAGAGAGAGAAGAATGTGGTGCCAAACGGTTTTCCCCACGAGAATGTGTTGGTGTTTCTTGACAACATTTTGGTGATGAGTAAGACTGTAGAAGAGCACAAGAGATTGGTGCAAGCAGTTTTGAAGAAGTTAAGAGGAAGTGGGGGTATAAGTCAAAATGACTAAGTGTGAATAGTTCATGGAAGAGGGGGGAGGGGTTTGGGCCATAAGGTGAGTGAGTCTGGTGTACAAAAGGTGGAGAAGTTTGTGGAGAAAGTGAAAATTTCCCTCGATCCAGGACCGTGCAAGAGTTGCATGGATTTTTGGGATTGATCAAGTTTGGAAGAAAGTTTGTGGAAGATTGTTTAAGGATTGCAAAGCCATTGTCAGAATGGACAGGCTGTAAGAAGAGTACAGTTGTGACATGGGATGAAAGGATGGTGAAAGCGTTTGAGATTGAAAGAGGAAATGGTGAAGGATGTGGAGTTGGCTTACCCTGACTATACTACAGATGCCAGTAAGTTAGAAGTGTATACAGATGCAAGTGGAGTGTTGATGGGTGGATGTTTGATGCCGAAGCAAGTGGTGAATGGAACTGAAAGGGATAGAGTGATAGCGTATGTAAGTAAGGCGTTTAGTTCAGCAGTGCGAAAGCGTTCGACTGTTCAGAGAGAGATGGCTACGCTGCAATTTTGTGTGAAAGCATTACGACCATTTCTGTATGGTGTGAGGTTTGTGGTGCGTACAGACCATCAACCTCTAGTGTATCTGCAGAGAATGAAAGGAGTGGATGCTAGAGTTGCGCAAACGGTACAGGATTTGAGTGACTGATTTTGTAGTGGAATATATCCCAGGTAAAAGAAATATTGTTGCAGACATGATGTTTAAACTACCTGGGGAAGGAAAAGAAGAGAAAATGAAAGACATAAGACCAGAGCAACTGCTGAGAGGATTGATAGTAGCATGTGCGAGTAAGGAGGGTGGTGACTCGATGTTTGAAAGTATGTGGTATGGACTGAATGATTTGGTAGATGAAGGTCTGAAGGCGCAGGTGCCTGGAAGTGTGAATGAACTGAGGGTGGAGGTGATTGATGAAATTTGCAAGAGGCCTGGAAGTTTGGGGGTACCAAATGTGGAATGGTTCGGAAGAGTCTGAGAGGTATGATGTGTCCTGGAGTAGCCCCATTTCAGGAGGTTTAGATGGCAAGGAATAAGAAGTATAAGGCAATTGTGTCCATACAAAAAGTGGGGTGAGAAACCTATAGTATATCGACATAGGGAGTCAGAGAGAGTGAGCATGAGTTGCATCTGCTGTGTCTGAGTGGGGTACACTATAAATGGGTTGTAGAAAAAAAGAGCTATGAAAGGAAATATGAGAAGGAGGAAAATGCTGAAGAGAAAACGTCAGACTTGCTGGAAGTGGAAAATGATAGTAAGGAGGCGAGTGAAGGATGTTTGGTTGGTGGTAGAGAAAAAGGACAGTGTACGCACAAGAGGGGGAATGCAATGATTGTGGGAGTAGATATCAGTGGAGGACAGTACAGTGCTGTGGTTTGATTGACAGGGGAGTTCAAATATCGTTGGTGAACGTGCCTGATTAGGGATGTTGAGAGAGCGAACTGGAACGTTTAAAGGAGAGCGGTGAATATGTCAATAAGAGGTATAGCAGGAAGGTCGGTTGGATGGGAGGAAGTAAGGCTGAAGGTAAAGTTGGGAGAGTTTGAGGTGGAAGCTTGTTTTGTAGTAATGGGAGATGAGCAGAAGCCATATTGTTTCCTGTTTAGGATAGATGTCTTGAGGAAGGATGGATTGGTAGTGGATGTTGGGAAAGGAGTTCTGTTGAAAGATGAGGTTGTAATAGGGAAAGTTCAAAGTGAGGCAGTAAATATGGCCAGGTTTGTGGGAATGACTGATAAGAGTCTGAGTGAGGAGGAGGAATAGTGGAGTTGGACAAGAGTGAGAATGAACCGCTAACAACAGAAGATGCTGACAAGATACAGCAGAAGTGTTTGATATTGAGTGAGTTTAAGAGGTGTATTAGAGAGGAAGTACCTGGAAGAAGATGGCCTTTGTTGTTGAGTAAATGGATAAGGTTTGCTGAGAGATTTGTTTTGTGTGAATGAGTGGTGTATTTTTCAAGATAGGGGGATGGGAGAGTTGATGTACGTTCCAGTGTTCTTGATGAGTGGAGCAGTACGGATGTGCATGTTAGTCCATGAGAAGTATGGATATATGGGGAAGTTTAAGTTGATTGAGTGTATGAAAGAGTGGATGTTTTCCCCATATCTGAGAAAGATTTGTATGGATGTGGCAGTTACATGTAAAGAATGTCAGAAGGGAAAGTATCAGAGAGTGTATGCCAGCCCACCTGTGTTGAAGTTGAGCATGAAAGAACCGTCTGAGTTAGTGGCAATTGATTGTGTACCTTTGCCGGTAACTGCGAGAGGAAACGTAGGAGTGGTTTTTATGGTAGATCATAAGAGTAAGTTTGTAAGTTGTGCAGCTGTGAAGAATGACAAGTGAGAACACTGCATGAGTGGTCAGTATGGTCTTGTTGCCCGCTTGTGTGAAGAAGCCAGTAAGAATGTTGAGTGATAATGGGCCGGATTTTGTTGGTAGACCATATGAACAAATGTTGAGAGAGTGGGGTATCAAGCATGTATTAACAACTCCATACATACTGAGTGCGAATGGGTTGTCAGAACGAATCATAAGGACTCTGAGTTTGATGTTACAAATGCTGACTAATAGAGAGAATGAATGAGACTTGTTGTTTGGAAGAGTGGAAGCGATGTATAATGGGTCAGTACATAAAAGTACTGGTATGCCTTCAAGCGAATATGTGATGAATTGTGAAAGGTATGTGAGAGCGAGGTTGGATTTGAATGAAGAAGAGCGGGATGTGTGGAGACAGGCAAATGAGAGGTTTGAGAGCTTCCGAGTAGGTGATAAGGTGTTAAAGGAAGTGGTTGAGAAAGGAAGATTGACAGCGAATAAGATGCATGAGAAATATGAAGGTCCATATGCAGTGAAAACAGTGTGGTCAAATGGATCGAGTTATGTGTTAGAGGATAAGAATGAAGAAGGAAATGTGAAGGTAATAAGAGCACACTATAATCAGTTGAGATGGAGAGAACCACCAAAATACATAGTGGCGCATCCCATTAGGAAGTTGTTAAGGGACAAAAAAGAAAAAGGAGAGCGAAGAAATAGACGATATAAATTGGGGAGATAAACAGCTAGTGTTGGTGGAACATAAGAGAAGGTCTAAAAGGAGGAGTAGAAAGAGTAAGGGAATGATCACTAGGTTATCTGGAGAGAGTAAACATGATGGGTGGTTTGATTTTGAGGGGTTTGAGAAGCCAGTAAGCATGAGTGAAAATACCCTTGTGGTGTTGTTTGGTGGTAGTGAGAATGAGGGTGTAATTGATTTTGAAGGATCTGAGTGGGATGTGGAAGGAGTGAACTTGGTGAGTACAAGGAATATGGATGAGGATACACAAGAGTTGGGTGGATTGGAAGCAACTCTGAGTTGTGAGGAAGACGGTACATATAGGGTGTGCAAGCTCCCTTTGAGTGAAAGTGTTGAAAGAGTGAGTTTGGGGGTGAGTGTGAATGAGAAGGAGTTAGGAGTATTGGGTAATGTATGCGGGGAAGTTTTGGATGGCTTGAAACGGAGCGTGGAAAAATAAATGAGAGTATGGAAGAGATGATAGCAGCCATGTCAGGTGTAAGTGTAAGTCTCCAGAGTCTGAATGAGCTTGGTGTAAGTAGTTCGGAACCAAGGCTAGGTGAGTCTAGTGTGGTTGGAGTAGATGTGAGTGAAGAAGTGGTGGTGAATGAGAGGATAGACCCAAAGTCAAGGTTCTGTTCTGGAATATGAATGGGCAGTGAGAAAGGGATTTAAAAAAAAACAGGAAATAAGACTTCCTTTATTTTAGTAAGGGGAAATGTAGTAGTCCAAGCTTAGTTTGTATGAATTAATTTTTTTTTTATTATGATTTTATTTGTAAATGCTTGAAGGGTTTAAGTTCACGTTTCTTCTTTTTTTTACTTGGTTTGTTTGAGTGAGATATGATTGAGTGGGTGGGATTTGCTCCCCTTAACCTCCTACAGTAAAATCTTCTCACACTGGCTTCGACAGTGAAGACTTGTGGGTGAATAAGCAATTGAGCAGTTGGTGAGACCGAACCATTTTCAAGTTGTATGTGGGTGAAGTTTTTACTTAAGACAGTGACTGTCCCAAATGGGATCGGGGTTAGAGAAGTGCCTAATTATCTTATGTTGATTTTATCATGAGTAAGATCTCAGACTCTCGTTTGGATGAGAGAAGGGCTTTTGTGTAGTAAAAGACTGCATGAAGAAATTCCACAGCAATTTCTGCCTTCAACTTGGACGTCACAGCTAAAATAAACTCTGTGGTGATCCCCAAATTGTGTGTTGACTTTTGTAATTGTCTTAGATTATTCTGAGATGAAGTGCTGAGAAAGATAAGGAACTAATTTTGGGACATATGCCAGAGTTGGAGATTTATTGATAATATTTTGACTATTGGTAGTATTAAGTTAGGCTACGTTAGGTATAGGCTAAGTTAAGTATAGTTTTGTTTGAAGGTCTCAGACCACTGTAATACTTCAAATTTGTTCCCAATATTATGGAGGAATGAGGTTATTGCATTTGACGACGTCTTGTGAGAGAGAGAGAGAGAGAGAGAGAGAGAGAGAGAGAGAGAGAGAGAGAGAGAGAGAGAGAGAACAACGGCGTACGTAATTGTTGAATGATGTCGTTAGAGAGTGTGGTTTTCTTTTGTTTACGTTTTGATTGTCTGTGTGGTTTCGTGTTTCGTTCTTTTGGGAGTCTTGACAGAGATATTGTGCGGCAAGGACGGTTTTTTTCCGGTAGTTGATCGGAGTTCTGGTTGCGTTTTTTTTTCAGTTTGTGTGATTTGGTATTTGGAGGCTTTGTGGTTGGAGTGTTTGTACTTGGGCGTGTTTTGGGTTTTGTGCTGTGTTGGTTGCGTGATAGGTGTCGTGTGATAGCCTGGTTGTTTTTTTTTTCTGCCGTGTTCCGAGTGAGTTGAGTTTGAGTCTTCGTGGTTGAGTCTTTTTGAGTCTTGTTTTGGGTCGTGTTTGTGTACTGGTTGGGTTGTTGTTTTCTTGGTTGTGGACTGTTGTTGTGTGGTGAGCGTTGGCGTTATCGGCGGTTGTGGTGACTCCGTGACCTTCTGCTTGGCAAAACTTCCCGTCCAGAATTCGTAGGCCTAGCCTAGTACGAGGTGAGTGTATGTGTTGTTTTTTGTTAGTGTGAGTGTGTGGTTGTGAAATCCCGCCACATTATTTGGCGCCCAACGTGGGGCTGTTGTGTAATTACTGTTAGGATTGTTTTGTGGTGGGTAGAGTGAGAGTAAGAGGTCAGGATGAGTGAGACAGAGAAACTGAGAGAGGAACTCCGGGTGGCTAGGGAACTCCAGGGTAGGCTGGAGGAGGAGAATGGGAGGCTGAGGAGTGAGAATGAGGAGTTGAGGAGTCAGTTGGAGGAGATGGGGGGAATGCTAAGGAGTGCAAAAGAAGAAATGAAAGAGGAGATGAAAGAGGGGGTGAAAGAGTCTGAAGATAGAATGGATAAGAAGTTAGAGTCTGCAGTAAGCAGGATGCAGGAAACGATGAAGGGAATGCTTAAGGAGTTCTTTGGAGAAGGAGCTGTAGGAGGAGGTTCCCTGGGTCTTGGGATGGGCTAGAAGGGTTGCAGAAGGTAGAGAAGAGTGGAGATGAGAGTGATGGAAGTGATTTAGGTGCAGTAAAGAAGGAAAAGAAGGAGAGATGCTGGCTAAAAGGTAAACGGGAGGACAAGGTTAAGAAAGGGGGTGAGGAAAAGAGGAAAAAGGAAAGGGGCTTAGGAAGGATGAGAAGAAAGTTGATATTGGGAAATTGGAAAAGAGTAAGGAACAAGATGAAAGTGAGTTGGATAGTGAAGATTGGATAAGGGTAGTTGAGAAGAAGGGTAAGAAAAGCGCAGTTGGGAGGATGGATGTTAGTGTGGAAGTGGATTCACTGTATTCGGAAGAGTGTAAGAAAGGTCAGAGTGAAACTAACGGCAGCGACAGTGAGAGTGAGAAAGAAGTACGGAAGGCTATGTATGTGAGAGAAGTGCCACGGTGTGAGAAGTATGAAGAGTATGGAAGTAGGGATATAAGGGATTTTTTCAGGGAGTATGAAGGTTATTGCATGGCTAAATATGGAGAGAATAAGAGGGTATGGGCACGAGAGTTGGGGGGTTTCTTAACAGGGTTTTTGCTGAGTATGTATGGGGTGGTAATGAGTGTAGGTCATGTGTCCTATGAAAGTATTAAAAGTAGGATTATAGAACAGGCAAGGACAAAAAATAGTGTTAAGTATAAGAGGAAACATGATTTCGATGAGGCAAGAATGAATGATGGTGAATCTTTGGATATGTACGTCTGTCAGTTGGAAACATTAGCCAGAAGGAAATTTGGTGATGAGGGAATAAATGAGTGCAAAGAGTTAGTACGAAAGTTGTTGGCGACGGTACCCGAGGGTGTGTATGTTCATAAATAAGAAGCGCAAGGAAAAGATGAAGTGGACGAATGAAAGGTTGAGGTGGAATGAAATTTTGGGTCTGGTTGAAGACCATGAGGTGACAGATGTGCGAAAGAGAGTAGGAGTGTTAGCGTTAGGGCAGAGGGACCAGAATTTAAAAGCTATAGGGAAGCAGTTTTGGCAGGACCGAGGTGGATGGCAGAGCAAGTAGTTGATAGAAGTGTAAATGTAAATAATGCAAATATCAAGGGGCCACAGAGAGATAGAAGTAGTAATATTGGAAGGGTAGGGTTAGTTAGTTATGATCTAGGGCAGAAATGTTATAGGTGTGGGAAGGTGGGGCATAAGAAAAATGAATGTCGGTGGGCATTGGGAGCTTGTTTTGGGTGTCGAGAAACGGGGCATTTGGTGAGTGAATGTAAGAAGGTTAGAGGTATCAAGTGTTATAGGTGTGGGCAGATAGGACATATAGCCAGTGGCTGTCGGGGTACCCATGGGGGCATAATTTGTGGTAACTGTGGGCAAAATGGGCATTATGCCAGGATGTGTAAGGAAGTGAGAGCAAAGTGTACCGAATGTGGGGTGGAAGGTCATGTGGCGAGTGTGTGTAGGCGAATGAGAGTGGGGCAGAGTACCAGTTCGGGAAACTAATTAGTGAGGGGGTTCAGTTGGGTGGATCCTCCAGAATGCAGACGGTGAGGGTAATGCTTGTACGTGAAGGGTTAATGCATGAGAAAGGGTTTGGGGGTAAAACGCACGAGTGTATGAGCGTGCATGTGATTTGTAAGGGTGTGTGTTCGGGAGAATGCAATGAGTGATTGGTTGAGGACGAATAAATGCGAGCTGAGTTTCGGTGAGCAAATGGGTCTGGAGGACCGCCAGTTGGTGTTGGTTGAGTATGGAAGAAAGTGGAGGAAGTGAGTGAACGGAAGAAGCATAAGTTGTGTGATAAGGGTGTGCTTGCGGGGGTGAGAATGATTGATAGGGCATGCAATACTGAGGATAGCATGAATGATACATACAGTGTGTGTGGGTTTGAGTTGACTGGGGTGAGTGAAATTTCGATGGGAAAGGAACCTACTAGTAGGCAGGTGATTGGTAGTATGGATGAGTCTTTGCAAGAGCTGGACAGAACTATGAATGAGTTGAATGGGTTAGTGGCAGAATTGGAGGGTGTGGATGAAGTGGTGGGTGAGACAGGTCAGGATAGTGATGAGGAGGGTGGTGTGCGTCTGGAATGGGGTGGACTGGAGGGGTTGAGTGAAAATGGTGCTGAGAAGGGAGTAGAGACAGAGAGAATGCATGAGGGCCCTCGAACAAGATCCAGGGGGTCTGTTCCGGAGCATCCGTGGGTCCTGCCTAAGGCTATATAAAATCTGGGTAGTGTGTGTGTGAGAAGACGTCGTCAAATCTAGTGGGGGAGTAATATGGAGGAATGAGGTTATTGCATTTGACGACGTCTTGTGTGTGAGAGAGAGAGAGAGAGAGAGAGAGAGAGAGAGAGAGAGAGAGAGAGAGAGAGAGAGAGAGAGAGAGAGAGAGAGGTCATGATGTTTCATCTTACAGACAGCTATGGAGAGCGAGCCTGTAGCCACCTTGGACGGAATACGGCCGTGCTAAGACAAACTAAGACTCCCCTCCACTGCAACAGGAGGAGGACAGTGGGAAACCACACACAGACCACAAATCTCCTTAGGAGGGAAAAGTGCAGTCCCTCTTCCTCCAACGTCTTTTCGGGACAACACAAATCGAGGAAGACAATGAGTCTTCAAAATTTGGAGAGGGAGATCTAAGGGACTTCCTTTTAGGTACTGTAGAAATGGAGTGGTCAATCCTTTCAAGGACTGCAACCCTCTCCAGTAAGGCCTGAAGAGCAGAAGCAGTAGACAACGAAGGACCGGTCGCATGAGGTGGGACAGAGTGGCCATACCCAGAGCATCATATGAAGAGGGGAAACAATGATTTAGACATACAGCCAGAAACCACGGCTGATACACAGGAAGATGTCACAGAAATAGCTGCGGAAGTCACTCGTGAAGACGACATCGATACAACAGATGAAACGTTCCCAGAAGTAGAAGAGGCGAGGTGGGACAACTTCAGATGAGAAAGAAGTCCCCCCCAACCTTGGTTCTCTGGGGAGGCCGAAGGTCGACCAATAATCATAGAGAGTGGCGCCATCAATGTCTGAACCTGGAAATAAATCACAAACTGAATCTCGTCCCCCAACCAAGGGGGGAGCGGCATCCTCACCCACAGGGAGAGAAATGACTATAGGATCTCCTGAACCCTCTTCAGAAACAGTAGACGAACGTTAAGGGGTAAATTCTTCCAAAGAAGAATTAGCAGGAAGACAGCTTGGGGAGGGAGAACAGGAAGAAGAAGGAATGGCGTCATCTTCCGCCTTCAAAGGACCGAAACCCTCCCATGGCTGAGCATCGCCCTTCCTCTTGTACCTCTTCTTCGATTTGAAGCGTTTCCATTGCTCAGGAGACCAATCACTTTCAGAACAGGGGCTTACACTGTAAACTTGAAGTCTACACATGTTACAAGTCACATGAGGATCAGTTTCAGAAGCAGCAAGGTAGCAAAAGCAAGGGTTGTTAGCAATACCTGGGCACTTCCTTTGCTTCTTAGGATGATGATATAGCAAACATACACAAAAAAGCACCAAACACACCATTCAAACAAACAAAATGGCAGCAAGTGAAAAAACGGGCTTTGATGAGAGTTTAGCAGCGCACAACCGCTCAAGAAAGTGGTTAAGAGAAGATTGGCTACATCACGAGATTCTTAGGGGCAAGTGAGATGAGACTCCACCCACTTGTTGGCCCCATTGGATGACGCTATGTA
The DNA here is from genome assembly GCF_040412425.1 of Macrobrachium rosenbergii. Classification (NCBI taxonomy): domain Eukaryota; kingdom Metazoa; phylum Arthropoda; class Malacostraca; order Decapoda; family Palaemonidae; genus Macrobrachium; species Macrobrachium rosenbergii. The sequence continues at coordinate 47,494,458 of NC_089765.1, read as the reverse complement.
TTGCTCTGCCATACCTTAATTTTTATTACGCAGAATTTTTCATAACCGGTATTTCAGCTGCGAAGAATTTTCCCAATGTAAAGGCTGAAGGTTTGTATTTGTATGGGAAAAAATTACACATTTACAGCTGATCAAAATCTTTCATAATTAGCAATAAAACAATACAAAAATGCATATACATACAATAAAACTCAAGCACACAAGACTAAAAAACAACTACACACCTTGTAAGTTTAAAACGGCTGGCATATCTGCGAATCCGGCTCACAAAGCTAGTCCGAAGGCTTTTGTTACCAACCAGGACCTCTATTGCCTCTGTTACAGAGGTACAATCACCCAGCGAGCGGAGTACTGGCAGGTGTTTCAGAAGAAAAGCAACCCCATACTGAGTTATGCCAGTTCCAAGGATATCGACCTGGGAGAATATAAACTCATTAAAAACTAATACTTTGAAATGCTAATACAGCAGAATTCTTAATACTAAAAAACAAATTATACTTTGTTTCAATTCATCTGTCCCAAAAAAATGAACATTCACTGTCATATGGTCATGGCAACACTGAGGGATGCACAGTCATACCCCGAACTTTTGCGAGGTTAGGTTCCAGAGCCCCTCACACAAGGCGAATTTTCACGTAAGTTTGGCACAGTCTCTAAAAATGCTAATAAATGCTTATTTCTAAAGTTTAAACACTAAATATGACCCTAATCATGCTCCCAAAATTATTAAGCTAACTTTTAAATGAAATTAAAGTTACTGTAATTTCATTTAAAAGTTAGCTTAATGCATTACCCTTAAAAAAAGAAAGAAATTGTTGACATAAAAATAGAGTTGGAAGAGAATTTGTCTCTCTCTTCCCTTCTGACCGATCTATTTTTAGAAGTCTTCTCAACCTCTTTTTAATAACTTCTTTATTCTACGTCTCTCTCTCTTTGTTCTGAAATGCTTTTTCATGAACAAACAGTGTTTTTTTGTTTGGACTAATACAACTCTTAATTATTATGTTTCTATGTTTTAGAACATATTTACCACTCTAGCGCATTTACACTTCGCAGACAGTACAGGTAAAATTAGACCAATTTAAAATATCTACTGTACAGGCAAAGACGTACAGAGAAATAATAAGTTGTAAAAATGTGTGAGGGCTAACTATGAACGAGAGAGAGAGAGAGAGAGAGAGAGAGAGAGAGAGAGAGAGAGAGAGAGAGAGAGAGAGAGAGAGAGAGAGATAAGGGTTGTCCTTACTTAAGAGAGTGAAATTATTTATCAACTATTACCGAGATAGAGAGAATAACACGAGAGAGAGAGAGAGAGAGAGAGAGAGAGAGAGAGAGAGAGAGAGAAATAAGGGTTGTCCTTACTTAAGAGAGTGAAATTATTTATCAACTATTACCAAGACAGAGAGAGAGAGAGAGAGAGAGAGAGAGAGAGAGAGAGAGAGAGAGAGAGAGAGAGAGAGAGAGAGAGAGAGAGAGAGAGAGAGAGAGATTGTCCTTACTTCAAATATCAAGTTAAATTATTTATGAATTATTATGGAGACAGAGAATCCTCTCCTCATTACACCAATCTATTTTTAGAAGTCTTTCAACCTAGTTTTTAAAAACTTCTTTATTCTGTCTCTTTCTCTTTCTCTTTGTTCTGAAATGCTCTGTCTCTCTGTTTTAGAACAGTGCATTTACAGTTTGTAGACGGTACAGGTAAATAAGTTAAGTATACCTTAGTTTTACCAGACCACTGAGCTGATTAACAGCTCTCCTAGGGCTGGCCCGAAGGATTAGACTTATTTTACGTGGCTAAGAACCAATTGGTTACTTAGCAACGGGACCTATAGCTTATTGTGGAATCCGAACCACATTATAGTGAGAAATGAATTTCTATCACCAGAAATAAATTCCTCTAACTCTTCATCAGCTGGCCGAGGGAATTGAACTCCGGCCCATCGAGTGACAGTCTGAAGCCCAACTGACTCAGCCAACAAAGGGCTGACAGTACAGGTAAAATTAGATCAATTTAAAATTATCTACTGTACAGTTAGACATACAGAGAAACAGTAATACATAGGCTGCGCTAACTATGAACGAGAGAGAGAGAGAGAGAGAGAGAAACGCAAGAAACCTCTGACTTGACCTGGTAATCGGCAACACTCCCCCTTCTTGTCATGTTAAATCGACATGTCTGACAGCTTTGCCTTCGAGCTTCTTACAAAAGATGAGGGAAAGATATTTATTTGCTTAAAGTGTGTATCACATACAAATTTTGTAATTACAGTTATATTATTATTATTATCATTATTATCATTATTAATATTTGAAAATTAGTACTGATTATTGGGTAAAAATTTATTTATCATACAAAACAAACTTATACATGTACCATAAAAATTCTCTCATCTCAGTAAAAGAGAGAGAGAGAGAGAGAGAGAGAGAAATTATTACTCTTATTATCTAATGTTATTTAATTTATATATACATAAAAGCTGGAAAACTTATAAATTACATAAAAAATTAAACATAAACACTTTTGCAGGGCTGCTCAGTATTTGCAAATGCTCATGTGTCTGTGAAAAACTCGTGTATGACAATCAGTTAGGTTCCAATGAAAAGTTTGCGTGTCAGTGAATTCACGCAACTCGAATCGTGCAAGTTCGGGGTATTATTGTACTGCCCCAAGACAGAGGAAGAAAGAAAAATGGTAGAGGAAGGACAAAAGAGAGAGAATAACAAATGAATGCTTTTGAGAGAGAGAGAGAGAGAGAGAGAGAGAGAGAGAGAGAGAGAGAGAGAGAGAGAGAGAGAGAGAGAGAGAGAGAGATAACAGTGATCCCACTGTCTTACAGCATCATATTACAGGACTAAGCCTAAACTATTTTTCAAAAAAATTGATTAATTGACAAAATTCAGTACTTTTAATACAAAAATTTTAACATTAAATAATATATTGTACCCTTTCATAAATTAGGGTGAGCTTTTCCTTATCACTTATTATCTATCCTTTGTTACTGTTACCCAGTTCGAGGTAAAATCAGCACAAGATAAGACAACACATCTCTAAATGTGCCTCGAATAATTATTTTTTAAATTTTCCTTCTTTGGATTAACAAATACTTTTCAATGATGTTAAGCTTTTGCTGTATTTAGTAACAGGGACGGGGAGTGTATTCTTGTATGTAGGCCTATGCTGATTTTACCTCACACCAGCTTTGCCCACTCATAATGTCTACATGTTAACAAAATAATACTGTAGACTGATACTCAAAGTCAAGAGTAACAATGTTTATAAAGTTTTCTGGGTTTGTAGCCAATAAATTGCTGAATGCATGAAAAGGTACGAATGTACTTAAAAAAATTGCTGAATGCATGAAAAGGTACGAATGTACTTAAAAAAATTGTTAAAAATAAGGTGCTTCTTTCAGCATCACTGGGAAAACATTTTGAAAGGTTCACTTCATAAGGTTTATATAGGATAATTGCATTAATAATATATCCTTTTTCCTTTTAAATCAATCTTTTTACAGTATTATATATAGTGCTCCCCCATTTTTATGCAGGAATAGGTTCCAGAACCTACAATAGAAATGCAAAATCTGCAGAAATTCAAAAATGCTTATAACTGGCTTATAACTGCCAAATACCTTGTATCCCTTAAACTAAAATGCTTGTAACTGCCTATTTTAACATTTCACTGCTTAATTTGATAGTTCAAACAAAAATATACCTTAAATTATCATACTAAACCAATTTAATATTATTTCAAACATAAATACACCCCAAATCATCATCCCAAAACACCCAAGTAACCTCACATTACAGTACTCTCCTACTACTGTTACTCTTAAGTAGGCTATATACACCCCTAAAACACTTATAACTGCCTATTTTAACAGTTCATTGCCAAACTTGACAGTTCAAACAAAAGTATACCTCAGACTATCATTCCAGACCACCCTAATATCATTTCAAAGTCATGCTGGAAAATTAAGTTTAAGCCTACAACTGTTACTCTTACGTATCTCCCATCATTCAGACACTCATGTTTTCTTTGGCCTACGTAACTTTGCGCATCGGCCTGCTCATATTGCATGAAATGCACTGGGCGTATATTTTATATATTTTCCTGTGTTGTAAGATGATTTTGAAATTATATTTACTGTATAGGTATGATTTTAGGATAGCACTACTGTATAGAGCATATCTAAAATAAGTGGGTAGTTTAGATCGACTGGACACGCACAAACCCTCAAACAGAATGCTAAGTCTGTTAATCATGTCATGTTAGTGTTTTCATGATTACATACAAATACATTTATGATAAAAAAAATGGTTTACTACAGTAAGTTGTTATTAATCTTTGAAAGGATATTATTAATATCAAAGTCATTTTAAACATTTTACCGAGAGAATTTTTCAGTATCACTCATAGCAATTTTATTTAACCACCATATGGGCAACATATAATAATAATAATAATAATAATAATAATAATAATATTAATAATAATAATAATAATAATAATAATAATAATAATAATAAAAGGATTTTGACAAAGGAAAAATCTATTTCTGGAGAGGGGCCCGTGTCACCCGGTGAAATAGTCCATTCAGCACTTATTTCTAGGTAATTCCGTTGTTAGATACCAGATAAAGCTAAATGAAATGCTGGAGTTACTACCCCCAGAGCGAGCTCCACTAGATGGAGTGTGTATGGAAAAGGGTGAACTACAAAAACACGGAACCTTATCCTATAGAGATTCCCAATGTCAAAAGTCCCAACAGAGAGAGGTGCCGATACAAGCCCATGCACTACTCGCGGACTGTATACAAGGCAACACTAGCCGCATTCCATGTTAGCACCCACCTCACTAGAATGAAGTTTATCAAGGGAGGGAGAGAATGAAAAACAGGGGTGGGTCACACGGGTGACACGGGCCCTCTCCAGAAATAGATTTTTCCTTTGTCAAAATCCTTTTCTGGATCGAGTCCCGTGTCATCCGGTGAAATAGTAACAGAGAAATAAACATCATTCTTATGCTATTAAAGACTTAAATAGAAACGTTGAAAACTAAAGACTTAAATAGAAACGTTGAAAACTAGGAGAATGCTACCCTGAACATTAGTAAGGTCCTCTAAGTTCATGTAATGAAAATAATGTAAGTGGTCACCGTCTAAGATCATGAGCTTAGAATAGCACCTGAATAGGCTTGTATTAAGAAAATACTTCCTGCCTAATAGCAGACCCAATGACAGTGCCCCATCTTTTTTTAAAGGAGAGGACCTGACAAAATTGCGAGGTCCTGTCTAAAAAAGCCTGCAAGGAGAAAACTGGACACAGAAACAGACCTTGTAAAAGGGGAGTACTTTCCAAGGTGACCACCCAAAATGAGGACCTTCAATTGTAGATAGAAAGTTAGGGTGAGGAATTCACAACACTACCCCTGATGAGGGGAAACCAAACTGATTGGTTCCGCCAGACAGGGCAGACAGTACAGGAAAACTAACACTAGAAGCTAAGCTGATTAAAAATTTTTGGGACTTCCTTAACAAGGAAAGGTAAGAACAAGATGATTGTTGGTTACGAAGCTAACTCCGATACATTACTCAAAGACCAGGAAACCGAATGTGGACGGAGTACTGTTCTTAGACGAACACAGACCTTAGGGATGAAAGTTAAGGGCCTGTGAGTCTGGTTCCAACAAAACACTTTCCTCGAGGCCAATGCGGCCGCATCAGTACTGTAGCTTCGAAAACTATGTGAAGAGTGCTAGTTACTTAACTGCAGAACCATACTGCAGTAGAGTAGGATCCCTTAACTGATTTCAGGAAAACAGTAATAACAGGACCAATATCAGTTTCCTCCTAAACTGTAAGATTCACAAAGACCACAAAGCCAGGACATCAGAGTTTGGGGGCTGACGAGGCTGAGTTTATACCAGACGGGACAGCTTGATAGTTTGTGGCTGAATTGGGTTGCAAACAGACCTACTTCCAGGCCCAGGAAAAGGTCACAAGACTACCTGAATGACGCTCCGTCTAAGGACTATTCAGACACCAGGGGGGAGGCCCTGGATAGGGAAAAAGCAGTGACCTTTTGGACCCCTACGAGAAGGGTGGTAGACAGAGGCACCTGCGTCTGTTGGTTATGGAAAAGAATGAACCATAACCTGAACAAAGCAATTCGAGTCCAAAACCACTTGTTTATGCAGCGCACTATTGCTGTTTTGTTCAGAACCAGCCTAAAAGGAAACCTCTTGGGGGGAAGAAGTTTCCCAAGGACAGGAAGACTGTCACCGCCCTCCAAAGCGTTGATATGGAACTGCCAGAACGTGACCGACTAAGTACCATGTACTTCATTGGGCCAAAAAATATCCACCTCACCCGCCCAGAGAGGTGACGGTGTGGAATACTGAGGCCGGAGGGGAAAGCTGGAGAGGAACTGACTTCGGTAAGCACTTGACAGTTGTGCAAGGGCGGAGGCCACTATTCAAGCAGGAGGAATCAGGAGACACGTCCCTGACTCCACCATACCCAGTCATAAACTCCAGCTTTGACTTCAGAAGGAGAACCGTCACTGAAGCAAACTGGAGAAAACCCAGGACCTTTTCTAGGGCACGGGAGAGGTATGCTTGAGATGATGAAATGATAGGATGTCCTTGCTATCTCTTTCCACTTCCACTGGATTCATAACTACGGAAGGCTACCCTCCTGAATCAGGTGGGATTCCTTCCTGGTTACTTAGAAGCCCAAAGACTCTAGAAACCGATTAAAATGACCGGCGCCCTCAGGCAATTCCCGACGCTGGGTGCCCAAATGAGCCAGGCAACTAGATATGCAGCTAGCATAGCCTCCTAATACCGGAGCTGTTGAACTACGGTATTGTTCAAACTGGCAAAGACTCTGGAGCCGCATTGAGGAGGGCATGAACCTGAAGGGGCACGCCTGCTCCCGAGTCTGAATCCCAAGAAGGGATAGGACCTTTCTGCAACCAAGATGTGAAAGGAAGCGTCGGAAAGGTCTATAGAGGTGGTTACGGCTCCACGGCGCAGTAGGATCCGAACCCACAAGACTGTAAGCAACCGAGACTTGCCGCATGAATAAGGAAAACAAACGGGACACGCCCGGAAAAATTTTCCAGTGGAAGGGAACTTCCTTGGCAGACTGAAAAAGCCTGACAGGCCATTCACAAAGACCCCAGAACTCTGGCCGGAGGCTGATTGAACCTGATTGGGGACAACAGTCCAGCTCCACCCCGGGCCCTGATAACTATACTCTGGGCCCAGGAACTGAAGTTCCAGTGGCCCCGAAAATGATACAGCCTCCCACCCATATGAGAAATACTACAGGGAGGAGGCTTGATTGCCTCCCGTGAAGCGAATGCCTTCCCAATTTCTCAGAGAGGAGTAGGATGCTTCCCTGCTCCTATGATAACCCCGAGGGTCAGAGCCTCTGGCCAAATGTCTAGTGAAAATTCTTTCCTTAGGTTTTTGTATGAAGCAAAGAAAACTCCGGCGGAGGCACGTGGGGGAGGCAGAGACACACGGGGGTGTTACAAGGGGCTGATGTGTTGACTGAACCCGCACACATCGAGGTGGAGGCTGGGAGTGAGAGCTGACGGCTGTCTAGGGGCAGAGACCTGAAGAGCCTGCACCACCGCCTGAGCAGGGGGGCTCTTGAACTACATGAACTTCTTGTCGGACTTGGGACAGGTCCCGGCAAGATCAGACCGTTTCTGCTCGTAGGGTAGACACCCATGAGAACGGAGGCTCTGGGTAACAATAGTAGCCCCACACGGGCCGTAACAACGCCCACCTGGGGAAAAGATTAATTCTCCAGGTGAAACTGTTCATAAGATTTTCAGCTCAAGGCAGAACGGGCAAGCCTGACTTACACCCTGTTTCAGCTTCCAAAATTGACTCCGGAAGCTTAGGGAGCTGTACGCTGAATAAATTAGAAGCGTAGTCCGGGGTTAGAAGATTCACTGTGAATGTATCTGTGATATCTGTCTCCCGGAAATGCCTCAGCGATACATTTTCAAAACAAGCCTGTTGATAAGAGGGGCTACATTCGGAGCACAAGGGGTAAGAAACAGGGCTCTCAAAGAGAGCACAGTAAGACCCCACAGCTGGCGTGAACTTGGAATTCTCTGCCTGCCACTCCGTTAGAGTTCTCAGGAGACGATGTGTCCAGCCCTAGCTGAGGGCTCACTTATGGATCCTGCCAGACATATGCCATGCCTCGTTCTGACAGTCTGGTAAAACCCGGATAAGAGGATACCAGACCGGAAGGGAAGAAATGCCCTTCCACCAACCTCCGTGTGCCCACACCCCCGACAGGAGGGTGCCTTCATGCTGGGAAGCATAAAGGAAGGCACCAAGATTCCCCAGACTGGAGGAAAAGAGGTGGAGATGTCGGAACGATAGAATTCGGAACGGAGCAGGACTTAACAGGTGATCCATTGACAATGAGTCTTGAGATTAATCTCTTGGGATTTAAGCTCCTGGGAAAGGGAAGGCATGGACCATGAGGTAGATAGTTAGTTTAATAGGTTGACAATGACCCTCAAATCAAGCTCCTTATAAGGAGACCCGTAAAAGAGTTTTCAACAAAGGAAGGAGGGGGTAACCGCCTTGCTTTGCTTGGGCCGTGTCCCTTTCCAGAAGATGAGGCCAAACTCGTAGATGGCACCGGATTAGAGATCCGAGACGTCCTTGAGGGGGCCCCGGAGCGGGTCTTCTTGGTTTAAAAAAGGGTCTTTTTTTTTTTTTTTTTTTTTACTGACTTCACCTTAGGGACGGTAGACCAGGAACTGTCGAAAAGGGATGAGAAGGTAATGAATCCCCTAAAGGAAAAGTTTGCCTCACCTAATTCCGAGCTAAGCGGAAAAGGTTTGCCTCAATTATTCCCGCACCTACTTATCGCTCCGGGACGATGTTCACAGGTCCGAGAACGAGACAGAAGGCCGTAACGTCTTCAGAAAACTCTCCGTAAACAATTAACTTGAGGCGAAGAGTTACGAGACTTGCTTGGCCGGCCTCCAGGAGGGGGAAAAATTAGGACCCCAGACACCAGAGGAACAACTATTAATAAGTTATATAAGACGGAGTTTGGCGAAGGAAAAACCGATAGGTGTATATGAAACCTACCAATTTACCGAGAATCTCGCCCGGGAACGGAGTTTGGCGGAGGAAATCGATAGGCGTATATGAAACCTACCGACCCACCGAGAATCTCGCCGGAGAGAGCCCAAACACCGAAAGATTAACTATTAATAAGCCACAAGAGGCGGAGAACCGATAGGTTTATATGAAACCTACCGAATTAACGAGAATCCCGCCCGGAGACGGAGTTTGGCGGAGTGAAATCGATAGGCGCCCGTGAAACCTACCGATTTATCGAAAGAGCGACTATTAATAAGCCACATGAGGCGGAGCTTGACGGAGGTAAAACCGACAGGTATATATGAAACCTACGGATTCATCAGGTAGCCTGCTCAGGAGAGCATAGCGTACAACGCAACCTGCCGGGTGCCAAACGACTAATAATAAGCCAAAGGAGGCGGCGTTTTTGGCGATAAAACCGACTGGTGTAAATAAAACCCACGGATTCATCAAGTAGCCTGCTCGGAGAGAGCATAGCGTACTTTACAACCTTCCGAGTCAAGAATAAGTCACATGAGGCGGAGTTTGGCGGAGACGAAACCGACAGGTATATATAAAACCTACGGGTTCATCAAGAAGTCTGCTCGAGGAGAGCATAGCGTACTTCATAACCTTCCGTGCCAAACTATAAATCTAAAACAGATTGCGCACCGGAATGGGAGCTATAGACTCCGTGACCGCTGGTTTGTTGCAGGATAGCGGAGCATTCCTGCACTTGACAAAACCAGCCGAAAACGTATGAGAAAAGGGCATGCTGGAACGGATGCCGGAGCAGAGTACCGTAGCAGCCATAGCCTAGTCAGACCAGGAAAACCCCCGGAGAAAACCGGAGAGAAAACCGGGCTAACAGGACAAAACTCACAGACATAAAAACAGAGTCAACGGAACATTCCGAAGCGATCATGTTTGAACAAAATGTGGGAAGGTTATGAACTGTTCGGAAGTGGGCGCACTCCGAGCCAAGAGAGGAAAACCCCCGGAGGAGGATATCCTGAACGAAGTGATAGCGGTGGGGGGGGAATAAACGCTGACCGCTAAACACTAAAACCGCCGTAGCAGTAAGCAAGGAGAGCGCCCAACAAGATAACGAAACACCGAACAGGTAGTAGCAAAAAGGAGGGGAAACACCGAAAGTAAATAAAGCAGAAGACAGTTAGGTGGAGAACGCTAACTGGCCTCGTATGAGATCCCAACAGTGAGGTGCGAACATGTAGGAAGCACCACGAAGGGAAATAGTCGACGTAAAAGGAAGGGGGAAGGATAGGCCAGGAGGTTGGTAACCCAAAGCAGCGACCAGGGGTGGGACAGCACTCCCCGGGCGCCCAGAGATTCTCATAGATCCCCTCGCTATGTAAGCTGTGTTGCACGACAAGAGCGAGAGAAAAAGAGAGGAAGGGCAAAACCTCTACGGCCAGGAGAGCAATGAAAGATAAAAGGAGTGTGAACAGGAGTGGGGAGAGCACTCCTGGTCACCTCCAGGTCCAGGTGGAGTGCCAACTCAGACACACCGAGGGACAATCAATCAATGCAGAGGGAGGGGATGTAGGCTACAACATAAAATAAGGATAATTGCTCTCAAGCCTTGGAAAATTAACAAACTTGAAAACAAACCAAGGGGAGAGAGAGAGCAAAGGATAAAAGGGAGAGAAGGGGACTCTCGAAACCACAAAATAACATATATATAGGCTAGTCGGTAAAAGAAGTGTGAACAGGAGTGGGGAGAGCACTCCCGGTCACCATTGGTAAGCAACCCAAAGAAGGATTGAACTAGGATAGGCTATGCAGGTAAACCCTCGCTATTCCAGCTTAACTTATTAGGAACATTAGCCTAAGTGAAAAGCCGAAACAGGGAAAGGGTGGACGTAGGCAATATATCCAAGCCAAAACCAAACAAAGGGAAGCACCAGACATAAAACACACATGTACAGAACGAGATCACCGACATGAAACTCATACGTACAGATCGAGATCGTCCCCTCCTTAACGATTTTTTCCCCGAAGGGAAAAAGCGTTACAGCTAACCCCTAGGCTAACCTAACTGAGGCGATGTAAAGGAAGGAAGCCTAGGAGAGGGGTAAAGGCTAACCAATAACTCAAAAAAAAAAAAAAAAATCATAATAAAACAAAAATTGTCTATAAGGTACATGTAGGAGGATAGGCAGGCCCAACACAACATGGACGTGAAGGGACATGACCGACCTCCAGTTAAATGAAAGTATCCCAAAATTAACAAAATTCAAAACCATCCAAGCACAAGGTCAAAAATTAAATGTAACAATGAAAATCATGTTCCCATACACTTAGAGAAGTGAGTCTAAAACAAGGCAAAATAAAGCCAAAATAAGAAGCGAATAGGCCTGAGGGGGAACCACGTAGCCTAAACAGCAAGACAGCACTTGACCAGGAAGGGAACACAAAATTCACAAAATAAACAAAATTATAAAAACAAAGTAAAAACCGTAACAGTACCAATGAAAATAAGATCCCCAAAGGTTAAGAGAAGTGAGTGACAAAAATAAAGCATAATGAGGCCATGATAATAAGCGAATGGGCTCGAGGGGAAGCTCGTAGCCTAAACGCTCAACAACACTTAAAAGCCCGATAAAAGCGAATGGGCCCGAGGGGGTAGCTCGTAGCCTAAACGCTAAACATCACTCCCGTAATGAAGCCATGATAAAAGGCGAATGGGCCCGAGTGGGTAGGTAGCCTAAACGCTAAACATCACTCCCGTAATAAAAATCACTCGTAATGAAGCCATGATAAAAAGCGAATGGGCCCGAGGGGTAGCTCGTAGCCTAAACGCTAAACAGCACTTCTCGCAGTAAATGGGTACAGAACAAACAAAAATTAATCAAACCCACTAAAGTTAGGGATCATTAATGGTAAAATATCCCAAATAAAAAGGGATACAAATAAAAAACACAAAACAAACATGCCGACCCAAGACCAAGAGAGGTCAAGAGAGACGTGAGAGGAGATCGAGACAGGCGTTATAAATCCCTGTAATTATTAAACTAAAGGAAAATAAGAAGCCTCAATCGCCTAAAAACAACAAAACACTGGTACTCAAGTAATTGAAGAAGAACCTTGCGAGGATGCCATAAAAACCCAAAATAGAGCACAAAATAAGGATCACAACGAAATTACGTGTGAACGAAAAAAATGTGCTAAAATGGAATGCGGCTAGTGTTGCCTTGTATACAGTCCATGAGTAGTGCATGGGCTTGTATCGGCACTCTCTCGTTGGGACTTTTGACATTGGGAATCTCTATAGGATAAGGTTCCGTGTTTTTGTAGTTCACCCTTTTCCATACACGACTCCATCTAGTGGAACTCGCTCTGGGGGTAGTAACTCCAGCATTTCATTTAGCTTTCTCTGGTATCTAGCAACGGAATTACCTAGAAATAAGTGCTGAATGGACTATTTCACCGGGTGACACGGGACCCCGATCCAGAAATAATAATAATAATATACTGTAATTTAAACATTTATGCATTTCTTTAGTAAATTATGTGAAATTTTACACAAACAAATACATATTCCCAATCTTTTCCAAAGCTCTCAAGTGAGGGGGGGGAGGTTGGGCCTGTCATATATGTTAAATATCTGACCACAAGGGTCGCGGCCAGATATCTGACATATATGACAGGTCCAACCTCCCACTTCACGTCAGAGCTTTGGAAAAGATTGGGAATATGTGTTTGTTTAAAATTTCACATAATTTACTAAAGAAATGCATAAATTTTTTAATTACAGTATATTATTACAATAGCTCACCGAGAAACGGATTATAGTGTCCAAGCCTACCCCACTACAAGAGAAACTCCAATATATCGTTGTATATATAATTGATTGCATGTTTTTGCCATAAAGTAGAGGTACTGTATATTTATATCCTGTACCCTTAAACTACTGTAAAATGCATAGGCTATAACTGCTTATTTTAACAGTTCACTGCCTGCTTTAATTGTTCAAACAAAAACACACCTTAAATTATCATACCAAAACAATTTAATATCAGTTCAAACAGAAATACACCCCAAACCATCTTCCCAAATAAAATAAGATTTTATATCATACTTACCTGTTGTTTACATATAGCTGTAATTCTCGATCTCGACAGAAAATTCAAAACTGGCGGTCCCGCTAATATATGGTCAGGTGATACGACTACCCCGCCCTCTACCGGGGTACCTGGATCCATTTCCATCAACAACTAATCATATTTTCTATGTCCCCTTGTCCCTTGCGGGGAGGTGGGGGGGAATGTTTTATATGTAAACAACAGGTAAGTATGATATAAAATCTTATTTTATTATAAAAATGTCATTTTTATACATGAACTTACCTGTTGTTTACATATAGCTGATTGCCACATTGAGGCGGTGGGCATGGACAGCTGTAAGTGTTAAATGGAAAAAACCTGAGATCATCAGGCTAAGAAAAAACGTCTTAACTTTGGATCCTTACCTGCTAAGGAAGCTGTTTTCTCGGTTACTGCCTCTGTAACCTGCTATCCTTAGTGCAACTGCGGGGCCTAGTAGCTCAGACGCAGGTTGCTATATGGAGAAAGGTCTGTTGGCCCAGCCGTCTTCGACACAATCAACCAAAGCATATAATGCCCCTGCTCAGGGCGCAGTACTCAAAGCATCCACCATCATATCACCCAACCATAAAAAACTCACACCAACCTATTAAAATTAGACCTACTAGGCCATCTAACCTCTTAGGCTCTAGTAGTCGACCAAAAAGAAACTTCTGCACCCAAGGAAACTAAGGAGAGGATCTAGAGCCTCTGGTTTCCTTGCCCATCACCGTGTCAGACGCAATAAAGGGGCCCAACGTACTGCAGTCTTCATATGTGGTTTGGATCTGTCTCAGATAATGCGAGGCAAAAACAGACGAACATCTCCAATAAGTTGAACTTAGAATGTCCTTTAAAGCCATGTTCTTCTTGAAGGCTAAAGAAGTTGCAATAGCCCTAATTTCATGAGGCCTCACTTTAACTAAGGGGAAATCCACATCCCTTAATTCCTTGTGTGCCTCCTGAATCAGTTCTTTCAAAAGGAAAGCAATCCCATTTTTAGATAGAGGGTTCTTGGGGTTCTTAGTTGAGCACCATAAAAATCATGAGTTCCTCTTACACTTCTGGTCCTGTCCAGATAGAATTTCAATGCTCTGACCCAGACAGAAGTCTCTCCGTTTCTCTTCCACCCAGGAGGAGGATAGGCTAGCAATGGGAAATTCCCTTGGCCATGGATTAGGGTTTTTCGTTTCTTAGCTAGGAAACCCAAGGTGAAGGAAACTACAGCCTTATCCGCACAAAAACCAACTCTTTTGTCCAGAGCATGAATCTCACTTACTCTCTTTGCCGAGGCCAGTGCCAAGAGAAAGAGAGTTTTCTTAGTTAGATTCCTAACGGAGCAGGAACTCAAAGGCTCAAAAGATTTGGAGGTAAGCCACTTTAGCACCACATCCAAATTCCAATGCGGTACACGAAGAGATTTGCCTTTAGTGGTAGCAAAGGATTTAAGGAGTTCTGCAATATCTTTGTCTGAGGAAAGGTCTATACCTCTATTCCTGAAAACTGCCGCCAGCATACTCCTATACCCCTTAATCGTGCTGACAGCCAATTTCTTCTCCTTGTGCAGAAACAAAAGAAAATCCGCCACCTGGCTTAGAGTCGTAGAAGTGGAAGACACTCCAGACTCGGAGCACCACTCCCTGAAGCGCTTCCACTTCGCTTGATAGACCTTTGTAGACGAGGGCCTGGTTGATCTAGCCATTGCCTGCGCCACTCTTCTAGAGAAGCCTCTCCTCCTGTAGAGTCGCTCGAGAGTCTGAACCCTGTCAGATTTAGATCTGACGGGTTCCTGTGGAACTTTCTGCTGTGCAACTGGCACAGAAGGTCTGGTCTGAATGGCAACCTCCTTGGCCAATCCACTACTTTCTCCAGTAGCTCTGGAAACCATGATCTTCCTGGCCACCATGGAGCTATAGGATCATTGACACACCTTTGTGTGCTCGAAACTTTTTCAGGACTTCTCCCAGCATCCTGAAGGGAGGGAATGCATAAAGGAAGAGACCCGACCAGTCCAGGAGCATGGCATCCACCGCTAATGCTTCTGGGTCTGGAACAGGAGAGCAAAAGAGAGGTAGTCTGCGGTTTTCCCTCGTTGCGAACAGGTCTAGCATGGGAGTTCCCCAAACCTTCCACAGGCCTTGGCAGACTTTCTGGTGGAGGGTCCATTCCGTCGGAATGACCTGGAGTGACCTGCTGAGGATATCCGCTCTTACGTTGAGAGCTCCCGGGATGAAGCGAGTTACTAGCTCTATGTTCTTGGTTGCCGCCCACAAAAGCAGGTCTTTTGCGATCTCGAACAGAGAGAAGAAGGAGTGAGTGCCTCCTTGTTTCTTCTTCACGCCAGAGCTGTGGAGTTGTCCGAGTGCACTACTATCTTTTGTTTTCCACCAGAAGCACGAAATGTTCCAAGGCTAGATGTATTGCCTTCAACTCTTTCGCATTTATGTGCCAGTCCCGTTGGGATGAAGACCAATTGCCTGACACTTGAAGATCCCCAATGTTGCTCCCCAACCCTCGTCTGAAGCGCCGGAGAACAACATCAGGTCTGGGTTCCTCTGTCTCAGTGACAAACCTCGATCTAGTTTGCTCCTGTCGTTCCACCATGACAGGTCTTGCTTTACTTGAGTGGATAGAGGAAAAACAAACGAATCCGTGTCTTTCTTCCTGTTCCAGATCTGCTGTAGGAAGAACTGAAGAGGTCTCATGTGTAGCCTCCCCAGACTGACGAACATCTCTAGCGATGAGAGGGTGCCTAAAAGGCTCATCCATTCCTTGGCAGAACAAGTCTTGGCTGCCATCAGGTATCTCACTTTCAGCAGGCATTTCTCGATCCTTTGAGACGTCGGAAAAACCTGAAAAAGAACTGAGTTCATCCGAACTCCCAAATAAGTCAAGTCTTGAGATGGAGAGAGTTGTGACTTTGGAAGATTTACTATGAGTCCCAATTCGTCGGTAAGAGAAAGGGTCCTTTGTAGGTCCTTCATGCATTGGCCTTTTTGACGGAGACCGGATCAGCCAGTCGTCGAGGTAAAGGGAAATGTGAATTCCCTCTAAGTGAAGCCATTTCGCAATTGGAGCCATCGTCCTTGTGAAAACTTGTGGGGCTGTTGATAGGCCGAAGCAAAGAGCCCTGAATTGAAAAGCCCTGCCTCTGAACACAAACCGTAGGAATTTCCTTGATCTCGGATGGATAGGTACATGAAAGTATGCGTCCTGGAGATCGAGGGACACCATCCAGTCTCCTTCCTTCAGGGAATTGATAACCGACTGTGTGGTTTCCATCTTGAATGGTGTTTGAAGCACAAATTTGTTCAGGGCGCTTACGTCGAGGACTGGTCTCCATCCTCCTGACGATTTTGGAACCAGAAACAGACGGTTGTAGAACCCCGGAGATGAAGGTTCGAGGACTGCTTCTATGGCTCCCTTTTGAAGGAGGGAAGTAACTTCCTCCTCCAACACCACAAGTTTCTCTGAGTCCCTGGATGATACGTTGAAGTCTACTGGCGAAGACTTTAAAGGAGGACTCTCTGAGAAGGGAATGGTGTAGCCTTCTCTCAGAACGTTGATCACCCAGGGTTCTGCTCCCTTGGCCTCCCAAACTTGCCAGAACGACTTTAGTCTGGCTCCGACCGTTGCATGAAGGACCTTGAACTCATCGGTTGGTACCCCTAGCTTTCTGGGGATGAGAAGAGAATTTTCCTCTTCCCTAGCACGGGAAAAGGGCCGAGAAGGAGTACCCCGAGAAGGCCTAGAGGATACAGGGAAAGAAGGCTTGGGTACTACTGGAGAAGTCGAAAACCTGGGTCTTTTCGAAGAATGAGCCAGTAGGTCTTGAGTAGACTTCCGTGAGAGAGCCTCCGAAATTTCCCTAACTAACGTGGCGGGAAAAAGGGATTCCTTAAGCAAAGGAGCAAAAAGAAGAGCAGATTTCTGGTTCCTGGAGACTCCTCTCGCGACAAACGAAATCCAATGTGCTCTCTTCTTCAAAATGCCGGTAGCAGTCACTGAGGCAATTTCTGACGTTCCGTCCGTGATGGCCTTGTCCAGGCAGGCCAAAATAGCATCAAGATCTGTAGCAGTCTTGGGGGGAAGATCACAGACTTTCACTATCCTGCTCAAGGCTCCTATAGACCAGTCAATAAAAGAAAAGATCTCCAAGATCCTATAGGAACTCTTCACCAGATGGTCAATTTCCGAAGACGAGAAGCCGACTTTGGACGAAGAAAAAGCTGAGCGACGGGCAGAATCCACAAGGCTGGAGAAATCCCCTTGAGAGGAGGCAGAGTCTCCCAAGGAAAAGACTTCCAGTCTCATACCACGAACGAGACTTAAAAGACAGTTGAGAGGGGGAAAACAGAAAGATGTTTTACCCTGAGATCTTTTCTTGCTCAACCATCCTTCTTGCCTTCGGAGAGCTCTTTTCACGAAACAGACAGGACCAGCTTCAGAAATCTAGAGGAAGGAGGTTTAAAATCCTTGGCAAACTGCGTAGTTGGAGACGAAGGGGAAGCTGGAGCAAAGTCTTCTTGAAAATGTTCTTCAAAAAGTTGTAAGAGATGCTTAAAGTTGGACGTAGGAGCAGACGGAACATCATCTACTTCCGAAACATCGGAAACTGGGGAGAGAATCTCTGAAGCAGTTGGAGCACGCGGATAGAAACGTCTCGGGAGCCAAACTTGCGTTATCCTCTTGAGTATCGCGAACGTCACCGTCAGGCGCAAGAGAGCCCGACCGCGTCAAGCGTATCCGAAACATGAGCTTGAGAGGAGTCAGGAGCCTTAGAAGATCCGAGAGCCAAGAGGAGGCGCCAAAAACCACGGTAGCGCTAGAAGCGCAAACATTGTGCGCCTTGGAAACGTGTGTGGAGAGGCGCCAAGCGCCAAAGTAGCGTCGTGAGTGCGGCCGGTGCGGGCGGAAGTGGCGCCAGGAGCGCGATCGAAGCGGAGCCAGGCGCGCGAAGCGGAAGCGAGCCAGGCGGCGAGCGGAAGCGGCGCCAGGTGCGTGAGCGGGAGCAGAGACCGGAGCCTCAGTTGCAGAAGGAACCTGAAGTGCTGGAGCTTTAAAACCTTCGAAAAGTCTCAAAATCTTGTCCAATTTGTCCTCTTGCGAAAGGGGGGCAGGAACCGGAGGCATAAAAGCCGACTTGGGATCCAACGGGAAGGAAGCCGCTACTTGCATGCTAACAGGAGGATCCGGCGCCGCTACGATCCGTAGAACGTACATCCGGACTGCCTGAAGAAGAAGAGATCTCTGGGCTATCCCAAAAGCTACAAGACGGAAGAGGAGAACGTGCCGAAAGTTTCTTGATAGGAACTTGACTTGGAGAGGAAGCTCTGCGTCTCTTCAGCGGCCTACTAGACTCTGACTGCTTCCAACTCCTCCTCGACGAAACAGAAGCACAAGAAGACACTTCCGCATCGCTTTTACTATAGCGAGCTGCAACAGCCTGGGACGCAACAGGACTGTTAGAGGGAGCAACTGCTCGTGAGCAGACCCCACTCGCCTCCCTTCGGCTTTCGGCATGTCTTCTCCCTGAGCCCTGGGAGCCGGACAGAGGCCTCGACCTAGGAGAGCGAGGGGACGAACAGTCACCTCCTCCACAACACTATCACTGCAACACTTCGATGTCTAGACATCGCACTCACATCCTGGCCAATCTTCTCTATCGCAGAGAAAAGAGCCGAAATCTTACCATCAAATTCTGCCCGAAGGTCTGACACGGTAGTGGGTTGAAACAACAGGTTCGGGGCAGGAATAGGAACAGGAGGGGTAACAGGAACAGAACAAGAGGCAATACTCCTCTGGGGCAGAAATAGGAACAGGAGGGGTAACAGGAACAGAACAAGAGGCAATACTACTCCTACTCTGGGAGGAACTTCTGGCGAAGCCTTACGTGCCCTATCTTTACTTAATTTTGCCTGATATTTAGCCAACTTTTGCCAATCAAGCACAGACAAAGACGAACATTCATCACATCTATCCAGATTCGTGCACAATTTCCCTCTACAGTTAGAGCAAGAAGAGTGAGGGTCTATGTTAGACCGAGACATTCGAGTTTTACAACCCCCCCCGCAATATCTAATTTGAGATCCTGAATCAGACATAACTAGAAAAAATCTCAACCAAAGCCAAAAAACAAGCCAGAACCGTCAACAAAAGTGGGTACTTCACCAAAGAAGAAACGAAAAAGCACCGATGAATTTCCTGAAGAGGAGCAGACGACTAGTCGCCGGCCCCGACAGAGAAAAATATGATTAGTTGTTGATGGAAATGGATCCAGGTACCCGGTAGAGGGCGGGGTAGTCGTATCACCTGACCATATATTAGCGGGACCGCCAGTTTTGAATTTTCTGTCGAGATCGAGAATTACAGCTATATGTAAACAACAGGTAAGTTCATGTATCTGACCTTAGTTCATCTGACTACATTATCATTGTTGCCTCCGAATTCTAAGGACTAAAAGGAATTCCTCTATCTGGTTAACCTAAGAATCTCCTCACTAAGTGAATACCACCTCAGCTAAATGAATGCACCCAGGATAATAGACTTCACCGCTACATGTGGACTAAGAGAATAACCCTCCCAACCTTCGCACTAAGCGAATACCACCTCAGCTACATGAACGCACCCTAGATAGTAGACTTATCCGCTACTCGCTATGAAGCGAATCGAACATCTCTTAAGTAAAGGAAGTAAACACTGAAACGGACTTCCAAGTAGCTGCCTCCAGAATAAAAGGCACTGAATAATTCCTTAGAAAGGAAGATGAAATGGACATACTCTGAATACTGTGCGGTTGGGGAAATACAAAGATGAAGACGATGAAGAAGAAGCCTGGGAATCACCTCTCTCTGAAAGTAACTAATCGCATTCTTTGACAGCGGACGGGAAAGATTCCACAGGAAGACAAGAAGTGTACGCAGAAGCCAACGGAGTTTCTCAACCTTTGATAAACAGACTTTAATGCTCGCACCGGACATAAAGATATCTCTGCTGGATCGCCAGTAACAAATACTTGCAGATAAAGAACTTTAAACGAACAAGGTAGAGTTTTAACCTCCAACACTGTCTTTGCCGGAAATTCCGGAAGACAGACAAATACGTATCATTTCTCGCATAGGAACCTAACCTAGAAACTACCTGAAGCTCGGCCAACCCTCTAGCTGAGGCTTAAGCCGTAAGAAAGAGCAACTTCTTAGTCAGTGTCTTAATATTATAGCTTCAATGGGTTCAAAGGCAGGGGAACGCAAGAAAAATATTGAAGTACTTAGGACAAGTCCCAAGGAGGGACTCAAGTCTTAAAAGAACGTAATAAATCATCGATTATCTCACTACTAGAGATTTCAGGAAGGTGGAAACTAATTGTACCTCTAATCGTTGAGCGGTAGTCAGCAATAGCCAAATACAAAAGACCCTTGACTTTCCGAAGGAATAAAAGAAAATCAGCTATTTTAGCTATGGAAGGTCTAGAGATGGAATGATCTTCCTTACAACACTTACTTTTATACCTTGTCCAGCTGAACCTGGTAAGGCTTACAGGTTGAATTTCTCAAGCTGAAAGAAAGCTGTCTAACAACTGCTTTAGGGAGTCCTGACTGTCTAGCTGCTCTCTCTACAGTCGCCCTGCAACTATGTGCAGCACGTGAGGGTTTGGATGATAATGGTGAGAGTGCGGTTGTCTGAGAAGAACTTTCGCATGGGCAGGGACAACGGAACTTCCATAAGGAGCTCTAAGAGTTCTGGAAACCAAGCACGTTAGGGCAAGCAGGGAGCTATTAGAGTCATAGACATCTTGACACTCTCCCGCAATTTCCTTATTACCTGATGAATGAGACCGGATGGAGGAAAGGCATACACCCGCATGTGATTCCAATTTGTAACATCACATCAGTGCCTATTGACATGGGGACCACCATTGGTGAGAAATAAACCAGAAGACAATGGTTTAATCACGTCGCGAATAAGTCCACAGTTGCTGGCCACTTCTGGAGAACCTGACATATTACTTCCAGAGCCAAAGTCCACTCTCCCCCCTCCATATACCTGACGGGAGCGACTTAGCGAATCGGCCAGTACGTTGAGACTCCCTGATATAAATTGGGGAAGAAGAGACACTTTTTGTTCTTCACACCCTCTTCGGACTCTATGTGATGTAGTATTCAGTTCTACTGAGCCTGTTAGCCCTTTGTTGGCCGAGTTGGTTGAGCTTCAGACCGTCATTCGATGGGTCGGAGTTCGATTCCCGCCGCCGGCTGATGAAGAGTTAGAGAATTTATTTCTGGTGATAGAAATTCATTTCTCGCTATAATGTGGTTGAGATTCCACAATAAGCTGAGGTCCCGTTGCTAAGTAACCAATTGGTTCTTAGCCACGTAAAATAAGTGTAATCCTTGGGCCAGCCCTAGGAGGCTGTTAATCAGCTCAGTGGTCTGTAAAACTAAGCTATACTTACTTTTACTTTACTGAGCCTGTTCTCCCCTGACCCCCCACCCCCAAGTTCTTCAGATGTGACACGGCAATTATGCTGTCGCTAAACAAAGCCACTGCTCTGTTGCGCACTAGGACTGAAAACAACTGAGGGCTTCCTTTACAGCCTTGATTTCCCGAAGATTTACCGACTCCTCTTGTTCCCGAACCCCGCCCCAGAGGCCTTAGGCCTGGGTTTCCTCCAAGGTTGTTCCCCAACCTTGATGTGAGGCATCTGTGTACAGATGAACGTCGGGAAGAGGGGAGTCGATAGACCTTCCCGGTGTCAGATGTACTTCTTCTGACCACCACAGATGATCCAACGGGCAAGAATTGCTCCCGACTATAACTGCATTCTCGTTGCGAAAGTCCCAGCGATTCCTGAGACATACCTGAAGAGAGCGCATACGGAGACGAGACCCTGGAACTAAAAGAGAGAGAGAGACATTCTCCCTAAGAGACCTCTCCAAACTGGTACCGGCCATTCCCTGCTGGACAGGAACCCTTCTACCTGCTGAAGGACGACTGGATCCTCTCCAGGGTTGGGAAAACCCTCAAAGGAAGAGAGAGAATCCTCCTAACTGAATAGGTTACAAATTCCATAAGAATTCCCTTGCTCTTACTAGCTCCTCTAGAGAGGAGGCAAGGATCAACCAATCGTCTAGATACCTCAACACACTGTACCCTCGATGATCCATAATTGCCGACACGGAGACATGAGTTAGAAGCAACCATGTTCATCATACTGGCTACGTCATCATCCTTAAACAAAGAATTAGCTAAGGCTAGGGTGTTCTAAGCAATCCAGATACTGAGAGAGGGAAGGTGACCAAAATAGAAATTTTGACTTTTCTGCTCCAAACATCGTAGACGAAGCCAAAGCATTCGCCTGGTGAGCCAGACCCCTTAAGATAAATTTATTAGGCTGCAAACAGCTACGGATCCGAAGAGACATAGCCATCACTCTTTTAGAACCCCATTACAGTAAACATGACAGCATCCAGAGAGAGTGCGCAAGAGCCTGAGTCTGACTGCGCTACACATCCTCCAAGCACCTGCTTCTCTAAGAGAAGTCCCTATGAGCTGAGACAACGCCGGTGACTTAGACAGGATTGCCTCAACCGATTCATTGAATGGCAACCTGGCACCTGCCGAAGGGTTGCCTCGAACTGCGTAAATCATCTTACGCGGAGAAAGGAGAGAAGAGTCCTGTCTATTAGAAGCCACCGCCGACGCTAAACGACCATCCGCCTCCTCCAAAGCCCGTCTAACCCGATTGAACCAAACCAGCCAACACGAAAAAGAGGCAGGAGCTGGCTTAGTGGCATAAAAAAAAAAACTAAAAAAAAAAAAGAATGAATTGATGAAATTGGGAGGTTCAGAGCTCTTGCTTGAGGGCAGGAAGAAGTAACATACTCAAGCATGCGTCCATAATCGTTACTACTGGCGAGAGGACATTCTAAGTCCGCCAGAATCTCCTGCATCTCCGGATAAGAATCCTGTTCCGTAATGTCCGAACGGTCTAAGACCGACAAAGGAGGAAGAACTGAACGAAGCCTGGACAATGATGAACAGTCCGCAAGTGGACCACCCTAACCAGAATGCTGAGCACCCACACCTAATCGGGTACCCGGAGCTGAATCCACATAGTTGAATCAGCTGGGAAGAAGAGAAGGCTGAACCGATAAAACCCCAGAGCCGATTCCCCATTATCACCATAAAACCCCAGAGCCGATTCCCCATTATTACCAAGAGGAAGACAAGTGAGAGTAGCCAAACCCACATTGCTAAACCTTGGGGAAGGATGCAAAAACGAAACCGCTTACGTAGGGATGGAAGGAGATGAAGAAAAAGGAGGGAGAATGAAAGAGGTAGAAGCTACCCTCAGAGTTACCGCTGCAGAACGCTCAAAAAAGGTACCACAAGCCCTGCCAAAACCGCGGAGCGCAAACCCGAACTGGAAGTGACAGGCAAACCCTGTGAAATACCTGATACTACCGGAACAACCGCTTAAAGCAGAAGAAAGGAGTTGCGCATACCCGAAGGGATGGAACATGAAATGTCTGCAGCCAAATTCTGCCGAATCTGATTTTCATCTGTCCGGAAGCTCCTCCTACCGGAGAAGACTGTACTGAGGAAGGAAAGGCGGGAGGCAGAGGAATAGCAGACGCATAAAAAAAAAGTTGCCTGAGAGGAGGAAAGCCAAAGTCGAAGGAGGGAAAACGGAAGATGCGGAAGCTGCAAGAAAGACCGGAGCAGAAGAAGCAGAGACCGAAGAGGAGACTGAAAAAGGAGCAACAGAGAATGTGGGAGCAGGAGATGAAGCAACAGATAACCCAGAAGAAAACTTAGCACGAAAGGGCACAAGGTACACCGAATCCGCCCTCCTTTGATAATTCTAAAACACATCCCACACGAATTCTAGACACTACTGTGTCACATACTCTCTAATGTTAGAAAAACCATTCAAAAATAACCTCTCACTATAGGTCTGTACCCGTCGAAAGACCCAGCAAATCTGCCTTATATTCCGCCACATCCAGTTTCAGGTCCCTCAAACTACTTTTAGAAGCCAAAAGGACACCCCAGAATCCATCTTATTAGATGGAATAGAAAACACAGAGAAGGGGGGAAACTACAGTAGAAGATTCAGAAACAGTCGGAAGTGAGTTAGGAGCTAGGGCAGAAGGATTCTGCACCACCAGAACTGAAACATTGACTTGAGACAGAGCCAGACCAAAAAGGAGCGATGAAGGCGAAACTCTTGCCAGAGCACAAAAATCACTTGAACCCAAAACCGGAACTCGTCCGGGAGAACAACTTTGCACCCTTAGTACCTTCTCCTCATTGCCTAACCCAGACCTATCCTCTTTATCACACCTAGATCTTGATCCTGACTAACATTATGGACATTAAATTTATCAATACTACAAGGGGGTTGGGGGGGATCCTTCACTGCCTGCTCCACGCTGAGGGGGCCAGCAGACCCTACCCACTCGGAGGCTTGCGGTTCTGCCATTACCCTCAACACCCATTAGGGCTGGTTCTGGAACAGGCAGGGGAGCTGAAAAGGAAGAAGGATTGGACATCCTAACACTACTACTATCCCTATCTGAGAAATGTTGAAGAAGACTAGCTATTAAATTTTCCATACTACTTGCAATCCTATCCTCTATTTGTTTGACTACCTCTGAACTCGCTAAATCCATCAACTGATCTGTAGCAGCCTGAGACACTTAGGCAATGAGAATCTGACCGAAGTCTGCCGCCCTTACTAGCCAAAGACTTGTGATGACAAATGTAATCCTCCATCTCTTGTGCCTTCCAATCAGAACATTCATCGCAATGACTCTGCACATCACACTTAACCTTCCTACATACCTGACAGAATGTCTATTGTGTCTCAAGGTACTCATCCGTCACTAGCAGGGAGAAGAGGTGATGAGCTCCAGCATCCACAGTCATAGGGTCAGCCAAGGTCAATGTTGAAGCCAAAGGCACGGTAGTAGAAGGCATTGAAAGAGTCTATGATGACCAATCAAGACCGGGGACCAGCAAGTCCAATTCTAAAAGACGTTCCACATCGAAGATATTCATAAAAACCAGGAGAAAAAACCGGTATATACAATCCAGGTCTTCACCAGAAGTCCAAAGTACAAAGAGAAGCCAGGCAATAAGATTAAAACCTCGCACTGCAGAAGGAAACAACCTTCCAGCAGCGCAAACAAAAAGCAACTGATGAAAGTGGGAGTGTCGGCGCACACCTGTGTCATCGTTGCCAACCGTTTGTTATGGTAGCTCAAATGACAAGATTTTATCTGCAGCATTGGTAACACTGGCTGTTAAAATTTCCCAATAGAGGGATGGGTAATTGAGAGTTGTTCGGGCTAGTGGGATTAAGGCCGAATTCAGGTGTTCAGGGAGTGTACTGCAATATCCACAATTAGTGAAATTTCCCCTGCAGACAAGTGAACGATACATTCTACAAAAATTCGCAACAAAATGATACATGAAACATGAAATACATGAAAACGGGGGCCACTGTATTTCGACAAATTCATGGTTTCCATAAAATACAGCCCGACTCTGTTAATAGCCAGTTCTCTAATTTTCTCCTGCCAGAATTTTAAAGAGCTACTGTAGCATTATCCTCACCTCCCCGGGCACTATACGTCTAACCCGTTTTATTCTCATGAAGTGACTTCTACTTCATTTCATACAACAAGAAATATATGGAAAGTTAGTATGTACTGGGATAAGCATGATAGAAAGACAATATCAAGTACACAAACTTTGGACTAGTTAGGAATTTTGTGAGTTCTGACCAAGCCAGTTTATTTTTTACAGTTTTATTCACAATTTAGTGACTTTTAACAATCAACAGAAACATTTTGGAAAAAAAAAATATGTAACCACAACATGACAAATTTAAATTAATTTGTATTTTTCATAGCTAACAAACCTGCGGTCTTAACACTAGGATAAATCTGGCGCCAGCTGGAAACCAGTAAAAATAAAAACAAGAATTGTTTATGCAAGGAATTGGTGGCATCTGGCATCAGTCCCAGAGGTGAGATGGGAAGTGGGCAGCAACCTTATTTCAACCCTGTGAGTCTCAGTTTTCTTCCAGCCCACGGTTAACTGAAAGAGGGGTGGCTAGAGGCAAGCAGTAAATGTTAAGACTGCAGGTTTGTTAGCTATGAAAAATACGAATTAATTTAAATTTGTCATTTGTTCATATGCAGAACAAACCTGGGTCTTAACATTACGATAGACTCACTCTTGGTGGGAGGTAAGAGAATCCTGAACCAACTGGAGGTTTGGCACACCCGGTCATATTTCCTGAATAAGAGAATTCAAAGGAGGGAGACCTGAGCCTCTGATCTGTTAGATATATGGGTATTCAACAGTCAGACTACTACGCTAAGTCCAATGTAGAAATTCATTGCATTAGAGGAAGTTAAAGCGCTATATCTGTTCAGATAACAAACTAAGGTAGCCACCTATATGTGTTTGTTATCATTCTCCTCTCTCCTTGCTAGGGAAAGGAAGGGTTTGCTACTGCAAGGTATATTCATGTAGAATAAAAAAAAATCTAACACTAAGGGTACAGATACAGGCCCGTTCCAGCGTATGATGGAACCATCTTCTTACCACCCATAGGTAGAGACGAAAGGAAAAAGAGGGAAGGAAAAAGAAACCAGTCATCTCAATCATCCTCACTTTCGTACCATCATCTTAGGCAAAATACAAAACTGTCCGGCTAGGGGCACTGGATGAGCTACACAACTTGTTGAGCAGCCACCACATGACCCAAGGAAAAAGTATCCAAGGACCTGTGGGCAATGTCCCTCAAGGACAGGGCAGTGAACATGGTTTGACGGAGCCAAGAACCAGCATTCAAAATTCTATGAACAGATAAGTTCTTCTTGAATGCCAAGGAGGAGCTAAGTCCTCTAATGTCATGTGTTCTTGCACGCACAGTATTGGCAGTAGTAAATGATGATGACGAAGCCAAAAAGAAATAGTATTCATGGACACTTCTGTTTTGATCTGGCTTGTGCTAACAAAAAGTCTTCGGCATCCTGGTCTGAGAATGTTGAGTCCTTTTTAGATAGCAACACAGTGCTCTGGCAGGGCAAAGGAGCAATTCTCCTGGATCATCATTAACAAACTCCCCAAGGGAAGGGAAGGAAAAGGAAGTAAACCTGTCATCAGGAACTGAGGGGTTCTGAGTCTTAGCCACGAATTCCAGGAAAAATTCGAACACTACTGACTTCCAACCCCTGGTATGTTTAACATTAAAAGCTAGGCCATGGAGTTCGCCCACTCACTTTGAAGAAGCCAAGGATAAAAGGAAAACCATCTTAAGGGTCAAGTTCCTGTCCGATGACAGACGCAGTGGTTTGTATGGGGCTTGAGTGAGACTACTTAGCACCAAACTCAGATTCCAGTTCTCTAGGAGAACAAGACTGTTCAAAATTTATGAGCAGCATAGAGATTTCCCAAGATGAAGTTAGGTCCACAGCTTTCAAACAAAGAACCAATCCTAAGGCAGCCTTGTAGTCCTTATCAGCAGAAACACAAAGATGTTTTTCTCTTGAGGAACATCAGAAAATTAGCTATGCGCTGAACAGAGGTTCCGAGTGGAGAGAAATCCCATTGATGACACCCATCACAGTAGGCGTCCTATTTCCCAACACAAGGTTGAAGAAGACCTTCTGAGGTAACCAGACATCTGTGTCGCTGATCTGCGAGAAAAGCCTTTCGCTCGCAGGAGATACTGGATAGTCTCCAACCGTGAAGAGATAAGGATGTTACCGATTGACGGTATTGCTCTACATGAGGTTGACAGAAGAGATTGTGACAAGGGGGTATTTCTCTCAGGACTGCTGGGAGGAGAGTTAGTAGGTCCGGAAACCATTCTGCTTGAGGCCATGAAGGAGGTACAAGGGTCATCCTAAGATTCTGGGACATGACGGATCAGGCAAAACAGGGGGAAAGGTGTAGACGTCCAGGTAGTCCCAAGGATGTTGAAGGGCACCCTCTGCCAAGGCGAAGAGACCTGGGACTACTGAACAATAGACCTCTAACTTCCAACTGAACCTTGTCACGAAGAGATCTATCACTGGTCTCCCTCACAGATGAAAAAACCTGTCTGCCACCTCCTGATGCAGAGAACACTCCATCCCTAGAACCTGTCCCCAATGGCTTAGCTTGTCAGCCACTACATTCCTCTTGCCTGGAATATACCTGGCCATGAGGTCCACTGAGTTGTTGATAGCCTACTGGTGTAACTGAACTGTTATCAAGTGAAGTTGGCATGACACTAGGCTCCCCCCATCTCATTGTTCACATAAGCTACCACTGTGGTGTTGTCCAACATCAGAACAACGGGGTACCCCATCACCCTTTCTTGAAACTCCTGAAGTGCTAGGAAGGCTGCTTTCAACTCTAGCACATTGATGTGAAGTTTCCGGTCCTAAGGACTCCACACACCTGAAGCCAGATCTTCTGGATGTGCTCCCCAACCTTCGGAAGAAGCTTCCGAGAACAGGAGCAGCTCCGGAAGGGGCGAATGAAGAGGCACCCATACTGTCAGGTTTTCGTTGTCCAACCACCACAGAAGGTCGCTTCTTACCTCTGTCAACAGATGAACCTGTAGCTGAAGAGTCCCTTGCTGGAGACCAAATTTCCTTCAGCCTCCATTGCAGGGAACGAAGATGAAGACGGCCATGAGGAACCAGCTTCTCTAGCAATGTGAAAAGTCCTAGGATCACTTGACACTGCTGAGCCAGTTGGTTCCGTTTGAATAGGAAGGAGCGAGCCACTGTCCTGAACTTCTCTATCCTCTGGTCCAGTGGGAAGACTCTCGATGAAGCAGTGTCTATGATCATTCCTAGGTAAAGGATTCATTGACTGGGTTGAAGATTGGACTTTTCCAAATTTATCACGATGTCTAAGCCACAACATAATAGTAGAAGACAGTCCGTCTCGAATTATCTTTTCCTGAGAACTCGCCAAGACCAGCCAGTCGTCAAGATATCTTAGGAGGCGAATTCCATGAGCATGAGCCCATGTCAACACTAAGGTGAAAACTCTTGTCAATAGCTGGGGAGCTGTTGTCAGACCAAAGTATACGACTTTTGAACTGGAACACCAGTTCTCGGAGACTGAAGCAAAGGAACTTCCGGGAAGAGGGATGAATAGGGATCTGGAAGTAAGCGTCCTCCAAATCTGTGGTCAGCATGTAGTCGATGTCTCTGACGGCTGCTAAGACTGAGCGAGGAGTCTCCATCTTGAACCCTGTCTGTCTGATAAAGAGGTTCAGTTCAATGTTGATACGTCACCAGCCTCCAAT
The DNA here is from genome assembly GCF_040412425.1 of Macrobrachium rosenbergii. Taxonomy (NCBI): domain Eukaryota; kingdom Metazoa; phylum Arthropoda; class Malacostraca; order Decapoda; family Palaemonidae; genus Macrobrachium; species Macrobrachium rosenbergii. The sequence continues at coordinate 47,464,895 of NC_089765.1, read as the reverse complement.
CGCCAACTGCTTTGGGGACTGAAGACTCAGCTGTAGAACCCTAGGGAAGGATGCTTTACTTGCTCTACAGCTCCCTTCTCCATTATCTTCTTCACTTCTTCTTGGACAGCTAGTTGTTTCGGAGAGCCCTGGGCATAAGTGAGGTGAGGGAGAGGACACTTGGAGAGAGAAGGAGCGAAGTCGAAAGGTAGTAGATAACCTACCTGAAGGACGTCTACCAACCACGGCTCCACTCCGTAATTCTGCCACGTAGCCCAATGGCTCGCCAGGCATCCACCCACTGGTGGTACAGAGTGGGGAGGGGCACCCACTCTGTCGTCTACCTCCCCTAACTCTGTCCCTATTTCCCCTTCCTGGTCTGGAAGAGCATGACTGAAAGGGACATTCTTGGGATGGCTTCTGTTGAAGCAGGTTGAGAAGTCTTGTTCATAGAAGATGGTCTTATAGGCTTCTTGGGAGGAGGCTGCAGATTCTGCCTTGGAATATTTAGACAAGATGCAGCTGCTGCTTTACTCACTGCTTGTTGAATGAGACGATCATTACTATTGGCTCGATGACTCTTGCCAGCTGCATCCAACTGATCCCTGGGGAAAAGCAGCTGGGAGTCCAGAATATCGCCATTCCTCAAGGATAACAAGGAACCCACATCAACAGACTGAGCCACTTTGGAGAGGGTTATGTCTCTCCTCATCAGCAGTATATTAGCTCACTAATTAGCACTCAGATGGGTAACGTAGAAAAAAGCCTTAGCACCAGATTGCAACATAAGAAATAGCCTTAGCACCAGATTGCAACAATCTGATGTAAACTGAAGTATTGACTTTATTCCTGACGACGGGGAAGAAGAAATCTTGGCAACAGCAGAAGACCATAAATCCAGCCAAGAAACAGTTTGGAAGGCAGAAGAGGCAGTCAACCCCAAAGAAGCAGCTTCTTGTAAAGAAAAAGAAGAACCTTCTGCTCTGATCTGATCCAAGGTCAAACCCAGCTTCAGACAAACAACCTAGGAGTTGACCTGTCTACTCAGAAGAGGCATGAGAGGTGTTGCACAATATTCCTATGGCGAGGTTGAGGAGGAGGGAGAAACTTGAACAATCTGCCGGAACAAAGGGAGTTATCCTGTCCCGAAATCAAGGAAGTTACATGATTCAGGACAGACTCAGCATGACTGGAACAAGGCAGCTCAAAAGATGTCTTCCAGTCCTTCTTTGGTCCAGCAAGGCTTCTATTCCTGTTGGTACAATAGCAGGAGTCACAGTCTTTTTAGAAAGATTATTGAACTCATGAATGAGAACAATAACATCTTCATAAGAAGAAAGAAACTCCTGATCCTCCAAACCCTCTGCCTCCTGGACACGAGGATCCCTGTCTGCCTCCTCTGAAGGATTCACAGGGTTTAGTACCTGGGCATAAGACCTGTCATATCCTAATACCTTTGTGGGATTTGAAGTTTTGATGTAGAGGGAAGAGAGAGGTCTTGATCACTGGTTCGAGACACAGAAGACCCTTTCTCGTATGACGGATATGGGAAGGTGAACGACAGCTGCAGATGCGGGAAGGCAAACAATGGCCGCGGATGCAGAAAGGCAAACGATGGCCGTGGATGTGGGAAGGCAAGCGATGGCCACGGATGCGGGAAGACGAATGACGGCCGTGGTCCTTTCTTGAAGATCGCAATGTCAGACACTGGTAGTATGAACAAGATGAATACTTTTACAGAAACCTAAGCAATGACTCATGTCTGTAGTACCGTTTCCTATGATATGGAGTGTCATAAAATGCCTAGAACAATCGCTATTAAAAAAAATACTATGCAATGAAGTCATTTGGCATATTTACAATAGTTTAATACATTTTACAGGACACTTGCATAGCATATACCGTTTATTAAAAACATAAACTTTTATATCAGACAAGTGTAAACTGCCACATTAGAATTAAAACAATAGCAGTTCAGTTTCTGAACTTTCAGCCAAAGCTCTGAACCTGAGTGTCAGATTAGATAATTTCCCATGGCCCCTCCTTCTCTAGTTGTTCATATACGTTTACCAGTATTTCCTACTGGTACTTAGCTCTTAAATCATTATGGCCTGGATATATCAGTAGTAACTCAAAAAGGACATATTTATCATCATTAAAGTTATTTCTGTACTTTTTTTGTTTTATCCCATGTCTTCCACACAAATAAGTTCTCTGGTAAGAATTCAAAGTCTATTTGGTAATATTCAAATAAGATGAAACTAAGCCAATTAACAGTTGATACCATGAGCAGTGTTGCCATGTCAAATTCTTAATCATCCCAATGACAGACCAGCTGACACTGACTATAGTTCCTAAGCTTGACAAAAGGACAGTTAGTCCACAATCAGAAAAAAAAATTCAAACATGTACAAAACAAGGTTTTGAAATCAATTAGTGCAAAAAACTCACTGAAAATCTGCCCTTGTAAAGAGAAACCTGACATACTGTACAAGTATTAAGGATGATGATAGTGGTGCTGATCTTGGTAATAAAATTCAAAATCACAAAATCTACATAAGATTATAAAACATAAAGACTTCAAATTACCTCAGATAATGTAGAACAGCAGGGATTGAGATGGAATGAACGCACTCTTAGTTCATGAAGGTGTCTCCCTTTCCGTAGCAAATGATTGTCAGGGAATCTCAAGCAAAGAGCTTTCAACCCTTCATCAGTGACACAATAACTGTTAAAACCAGAATGTATAAATTAGCTTTGCCATGCTAAAATAAAATTAAGATGCAAAATTGAATACTTACATCAATCAAATATACCTACATGAAAACAAAATGCTTGATGCATGTGTACAGTAATAATAACTTAAGTGGTACATTAAGAAATAAATAAAATAAACATTTATAAAAACCTACAAAAACTATGAAGCCATCAGAGAACAGGTTTTGACGTATGAAAAACCTATTTTTGGTAGTCGCTTGTTTCGTCCTTAAGGAGTTACCCTTCCATGGTCTACCAGACCTCCATGGTGACCAAACTAATGTCAAAGAATTCTCTTATAGCTGGTCTCACGGCCCAGTATTGTGTCGTAGTGATAAACACTGTAACACCTGATGGAGTATGTAATGGACTCAAAGATAAGGGAGCACTTTCCCAAATCTTTAGGCTGTATACCCAGGTTCTTCGATTGTCACAACTTGCTTGGAAGAAGAATTAATTAACCCTTAAACGCCTAATGGACGTACCATACGTCGACGAAAATTGTCTGTTGGATGTCAAGTGGACATACCATATGTCGACTAAAAATGCTTTTTTTAAATATTCGCGGAAAAATAATTATAGGCCTAGTTTGCGGAAGGTTTCAAATCATGCGCCTTGAGGGATGCTGGGAGTTCACGGATCAAGCTGTTGTTTTGTTTATAAGCGTCACCCAGACGCGCATGGGCGAATTCCCTCCTTCTCGTACCAGACAGCATCAGCGTCGGACCGTGCGAGAGCGATTTTTCAACGCATCCGTGTTTTGCAGAACTTTGGCGAGTGTTTGCGTATTTGTGCTGCAACAGGACGTTTGCAGAGATGTCTCAAAGCCGTCAGGACCGTGAAAGGCGCATACTGCCTGTCGGTAATGAGCGTGTGAGACGAGTTTTAGACTGGGATGCTGGAGAAGGACCCAGCAGCCAATGTGACCCAGCTTCTCAGCGCCGTGTTGTTCGCCCACGTGTGACCGAAGGCGACCAAGGACCACATCCCGTGCCTTTTATGACCCCTAGGAAGCATCGGGGTGTCCTGAGGGCATCGTAAATTTTTGAAAAAAACTTTTTCCTTTGCTGAAAATCCTGGCATTTCTTGAGTCACCTTGTCGTAATTTTTTCGCCGTTTTATATTATTCGTTACATAAAGTGTTATACATCCAAATGTGTGCAATTTCATGTAGAATACAACAAAAAATAAATCATTCTTTTAGCTTTTAACAGTTTTGAAATATTTTCATTTAAATCACGATAACTGACAAAATTTTAACATTCGGTCAATTTTGACTCAACCGAAATGCTCGAAAAACGCAATCATAAGCCAAAATTCTTACATTCTAGTAATAATCAATCATTTACCTTTATTCTGCAACAAACGGAAAGTCTCCAGCACAATATTTCGATTTATGGTGAATTTTTGAAAAAACTTTTCCTTCGCTCATAAAAAATCCTAGCATTTCTTGAGTCACATTGTCGTAATTTTTTCGCCATTTTATATTATTCGTTACATAAAGTGTTATACATCAAAATGTGCGCATTTTCATGTAGAATACAACAAAAAATAAATCATGCTTTTAGCTTTTACCATTTTTGAAATATTTTCATATAAAAAACGATAAATAGAAAAAAATCAACCTTCGTTCAACTTTAACTCGATCGAAATGCTCGAAAAACGCAATTGTAAGCCAAAATTCTTACATTCTAGTAACAATCAATCCTTTACCTTCATTTTGCAACAAACGGAAAGTCTCTGGCACAATATTTCGATTTATGGTGAATTTTTGAAAAAAACTTTTTCCTTCCATCCGCGCGCGCGAACTCCGCTAAAAATCCTAGCATTTCTTGAGTTACCTTGTCGTAATTTTTTTGCCATTTTATATTATTCATTACATAAAGTGTTATACATCAAAATGTGTGCAATTTCATGTAGAATACAACAAAAAATAAATCATGCTTTTAGCTTTTACCATTTTTGAAATATTTTCATATAAATAACGATAAATAGAAAAAATCAACCTTCGGTCAACTTTAACTCGAACAAAATGGTAAAAAAATGCAATTGTAAGCTAAAAAACTTACAGTCTAGTAATATTCAATCAATTTCCTTCATTTTGAAACAATTGGAAAGTCTCTAGCACAATATTTCGATTTATGGTGAATTTTTTAAAAAACTTTTTAAATCACGTTATTTAATTCATGCATCATTTTGTGATAATATTTTCTCTGTGTTGCTTTAATCGTTTTACAATCTGTTATATACCAAAATCATTGCAATTTAGTGTGCAATACAACTAAAAAAAATTAACTCATTAGCTTTAACAGTTTTGCTTACAGCGCGATTTGTATACAATTATATACGAGTTTTTTTTTTTACTGTCATATATTCCAATATTTATATACGATAATGATTTTTTTTTTTATTTCTGATGGTTGCATACTAAACTTCAGGCAATGAGAAAAAAAGGAGCCAAAAATGAACTCTTAATCTTAAAAACTAAGCATGCTGTGATTTTTTGAAAAAAACTTTTTTTCCACTTTGGCGCTAGCTCCCGAACGCCGACGGCATACGGGAGACGTTTTTGTTAATAGGGCTTCAGCGTTTAAGGGTTAATGCTAATGCATAGTCCACCATAGTGTCAACAACAGACCCACGCGGAGACCAAGGAGCATTACTTTCTGTTGGTCAATGCAGGATGATCCCTTGCCCAAATCCCATGCCTTTTCATCAGGGAAGTGGGAGGGTTTTGAGGACTCAACAGCGACTACCAAAAATAGGTTTTTCCTACATCAAAACCTGTTTTCTGATAGCTTAGTCACCTGTTTTGTCTTCAAGGAGCTTTACAAAATAATTGACAGGTGACGAAAAGGCTTAGGCTCTCAATTTTTAATCCCAAAACCCCAAAGAAAAAATATTTCTGGCTTGAAGTCAGGCCACAAATTTCAAGCCCCATTCTTTATTCCAAATATTTTTCAGGTTTTGGTACCAAAGAACAAGAAAGTATACACGAACTTATGCTTCGGGATGTAGTTCTACAGTGGCTTACCTAAGCAAACTAGTTTTGGTTGCAGTGCTGTTGCCCTTCTCCCAGCAATAGTTAGCATACTCACCATCAATAAGACCCCTGGTTTTCTGCTGTAGTGCCAAGGGGTTAGGACTAACCATACCACCTACTAATACACAGTGTAGTCGAATTTGTTCGAGCTTATGACAGTAATTTTTTTTTAAAATACTGTCTCTGATGATCACTCTGAACATTTGGAGTCTTCTTCGAAAGAGACATTTCTGAAGAAGGCCAACGACGTACTTACTTTTCTAATATCATGTGACCTAGAAAAGGAGTATGGATTTGCCTTTTTAATGAGAGGCACTACAATCACTCTCAGACCTTGAAGGGGGAGCGGTTTGTTTATGCTAGGGTGTAGGAGAATCGGACCCTCTGGGATGCTTGCCCTGACTTCTACGTAAACCTCAGTGCTTGAACTGGGCATAATGTCTTTTCTGCTAAATTGAGTTTTCTTATAAAAATAGGGGATTTCCTTCTTAAAAGATTCTCATTCTTGGCTAAGAATGATGGACCAGGGAACAATAATAATTGATGGTCAGCTGTGTATGGGATGTATTGTCCCCGTCTAAGAGAGCCCAGTTCATTAGTACGAGCTCCTGAAGCTAACACAATCAAGATCACCTTTTGCAGCATGTGAGTTGTGGTTGTACTGGGTCTGCTGAATTGAGGGGTTGATAGAAGTCTAAGCACCTTGTTCAGGGACCAAGTAGTTGGAAGCTTTTCAGGAACGGGTCTTTGCAGTGCAAAAGACCGGAAAAGGGACGTGACAATTTCTATATTAGTGTCAATCCTGAATCCATAAAGCAAGGGTTCCGATGTCCGTAGTTTTTGAACTAGCTACCTAGCAATACTGGGTGAGTAATTTTCATGGTAGGCAATATTTAAAAAATCCACTTGTGAGAGTCTCAGCTTAGAAATGAGGATTTGTAGATGACTTTCTCCCTTACTGTCTGGCATAGAACAGTAGACGGTAGTGCAACTGATTTCTTCGCCCGTTGCTGGAGTACAGGCAGTCCCCGGTTATCGGCAGGCTCAGTTATTGGCAATCTGGTTTTGCGGCACTTCTCTAGCGACATAAATCAGTGATTTTCGGCGCAGAAAATCTATCCCCCGGTTATCGGTGATTTTTACTTATCATCACACTGTCAGAAGCTAACACAATCAAGAAGATTGCCTTTTGCAGCATGTGAATTGTGGTTGTACTGGGTCTGCTGAATTGAGGGTTGATAGAAGTCTAAGCACCTTGTTCAGGGACCAAGTAACTGGAAGCTTTTCAGGAACGGGTCTTTGTAGTGCAAAAGACCGGAAAAGGGACGTGACAATTTCTATATTAGCGTCAATCCTGAATCCATACAGCAAGGGTTCCGTTAATGCTATTTGTATGCTGTGATTGTTGTAACAGAAAGGCGTTTGTCTTCAAAAAGGTATTTAAGAGATTTTAAGTATCTCCATAGAAATTTCAACTGGCCTCTCAGTATGGATATAATCTAACCATATCTTCCATGCAGACTGACACTGTTAGATTGACGATGTCCGTAGTTTTTGCACTAGCTACCTAGCAATAGTGGGTGAGTAATTTTCATGGCAGACAATATTTAAAAAATCCACTTGTGAGAGTCTCAGCTTAGAAATGAGGATTTGTAGATGACTTTCTGCCTTACTGTCTGGAATAGAACATTGTTGGAGTAGAGCCAGTCCCCAGTTATTGGCGGGCTCGGTTATTGGCAATCTTGGCTTTGCGGCGCTTCTCTATGCAACGAAAGTCAGTGATTTTTGGCGCAGAAAATCTATCCCCCTGTTATTGGCACTTTTCGCTTATCGTCACACTGTCGGAATGGAACCCCCACCGATAACCGGGGACTGCCTGTAATAGGAACCAGTGCTTAGAGTAAATCCCCCTTATTCGTGGGGGATGCGTTCCAGACACCCCCACGAATAGTTAAAATCCGCAAATACTTGCTACCCTCTCAAAAAATGCTTATAACTGCCTATCTTGAAAGTTCAAATATCAAATGTATACTTAAAGTATCACCCTACATCAAATATACCTTATTATACTATTACTGTATTAATTTTTGAAATTATATTATTCATTAATATAACTTCAAAGTCATCTTAAACATTAGTACCCTTAAAAATATATACAGGTTGACCATCACTAATCCGGCAATCAGTAGTCCGGAACAATCAGTAATCCGGCACAAATTTTGGCTAGAGTAATTTCTAATGTTTCCGCACTAATTTTCAAATTTCCCGGGTGGCTGCGCTAACTCGCTCGCCAGCCGCTTCAATTGGGTGGCGCAGTGTGCTTGCATCAACAAACTAGTAGCCTAGCCTACATTATACTGAACTCTATTCACATATCAACAGTATTATACAAACATCAAAATAACGAATGTGCATCTTTTTCATGGATCTTTTAAAAAGTAATGCTTTACTACATTGTTTCTAATTGCGTATATTCTCATATTGCTTTTGTATTATAAATTGCGATCAATGTTTTGTTTTGGGAATCGATATCGCGGTGTTTATTTCGCCGCATTTAACTAAGTTCAAAGCGCTTTTCTTGCTTCTAGTTAGCGTAAATGAATATGGATACTTTATTTATTTGTGACAAGGATGTTTTTCGTTATACGAAGTTTTTTTAAGTCGAAATATAAATACGTCTCGTTATGAAATTAATTTAGCTATTTTTTTCGTTAATATATGATGTTTGCGGGAATCGCGGCTGGCCGTTTTGGGGGCATGTTAGTTTTGTGTAAAAAAAATTAAGATTCCGTTCGCTATTTTCTCCTGATTTCATCATAATACGAGCTTTACGTATTTATCTTTTATCGGCGTGAAAACAGTAGTAATTTGTATTCTTTCATGCCCAGTAGTTTTGATTTAAATACATTCTCTCCAGCTTTATTTACGGTCGAGTTTCATCCATGTTGCCGATGCACGATAATTTATAGTCATTAGCAGCTTGAACAGTGTTTTCTCAGCTTCAGCTACAACTTGCAGCTTAAAGTTACTGTAGCAGTATATTTCCCTGTCGATCTTTTCTCCAAAGCGAATAAGGGTATACAGTAGTGTAAAAAATATATCAGTCCTATTGTACAATACTTAACGTCATTTGTAACAACTACAGTAATTGTGTATTACCGTACGATGGTTGAAATACGAGCTAAAGTTATTATCCGATACGATTATTAGCAAAACAACAGTTTCCCGTTCGGTTGTTTATGGCTGTACGCATTTACGCAAGAGTATAACGTTACTAACAATACTTTTATCATTCTCTTTTACTTTTTTAACTAGCAGATGGAATAAAGAGATGGAGGAAAAGAAGTTTTTCTATTGTAAGTTGGTCTCTCTCGCTGCCCGATTGTACATGCTGCCTGCGCGAAATCTAAAAATATTTCCTAAATATTTTCGTACCGGTATTAATTGCTAACCCCATCGTAAACTCGAAACATCATAAGTCGAATTATCGTAACTCGAGCACTACCTGTATTTGATAATTGTCTTTTCTTTATTAACCCACTTGTACTGATTTATGGGATATTTTAATTCTAAGATGAGGTGCTTAGCTACTGGGTTTCGTGTATTCTAGCCTAAGAAATGGCTAATCTGGCACCCTCCAGGTCCCAATGATGCCGGATTAGTGATGGTCAACCTGTACATACATACTTCTAAGCCTTCCAGCCAAAGCAGAGAGAAAGAGAGTTACCACTTCGACTTATAATCAACAAGGATGGCTGGGGGAAGAGAGAGAGAGAGAGAGAGAGAGAGAGAGAGAGAGAGAGAGAGAGAGAGAGAGAGAGAGAGAGAGAGAGAGAGATTTATCTCTTTAATCTCTCTGACAACAAAAAAATTTATATACTGTATATGTTTTCTGTCTTCCAAAGATGTAATACCTTTACTACACATTTTTAAATCACTATGAACACACACACAAACAGTATCTTTTCCTGAGAGAGAGAGAGAGAGAGAGAGAGAGAGAGAGAGAGAGAGAGAGAGAGAGAGAGAGAGAGGAATAACTCCTTACATATCAAATGACTGAAATCCTTGAGCTTCTGAGGGCAACACCCCTTCCCCTCCAGCCAATACGTCAAACTGTCAAGTAAACTGACATTTACCCTCCTCACTCCTTTCTCAAGTCAAAAATAAAAAGACTGGGAATCACTATTTGTTTGTTTAAAATGTTAAAAAATTTACTACACAAATGCATGGAAATTATTATTATTATATTATTTAACCTTATTAACCTTAATATGTGAAAATTAGTACTTATTAGGTAAATCACTTATCTATCATACAAAAGAAACATACGTACATATTATGTCGGAAAAATTCTCTCATCTAAAGAGAGAGAGAGAGAGAGAGAGAGAGAGAGAGAGAGAGAAAGAGAGAGAGAGAATTAATATTTTTATTTAATGTTATTATTTAATCTTATTAAACTTAACATTCATATTTGAAAATTAGTATGTGCTGTAAATCATTACTTTATCATAATAAAATGTACCCTCTAATATGATTACACAGTACTATCATCCTGAAACACTTATACTGTATATCATTTTAATATAACTTCAATAGTACTTTTATATAATTTTAATATTTCAATAGTATCAATTCTGAGCATCTACCTTTGCTTTAATGAGGTCGGGTCTGTCCTGAACGGAGGGGAGAAAACCAGTTTCTCTTTCTCTTTGAGTTACATATTATTTAATTTTAGAGTATTATTATTATTATTAATCTTAATAATATTTGAAAATTAGTAAATCATTTTTTCATCATACAAAAATGTATTTAGTCATGAAAATAACATCAAAATACACTTAGTGCATATTTCCCAACAAAAAAGTCCGCAAATTGCAAAATTTTTCACGAATAATTTATAGATACGTCCCCCACAAAATCCTGCGAATTGTGAGAATGCGAATACAGGGGGTTTACTGTATTTGGCAAATTTGGGGCTATTAAGTAAGCTGTTCTTATGAAGGTTAGAAGCTTGCTCAAAACCTTCAAAGTCTGTGACAATGGAGGAAAAGGGTATATTGTCCTCCATTTGTTCCAATCTTGTAGGAAGGCATCTCTTGCTGTTTGGAGGCTCATACACTGGGAGTTTGTGATTCTCGTATGTATCGAACAGAGCCACTTCCGGTTGTGGTAGCATATTGGCTATTGTTTGAAAAGAATGTTGTCCAACACCCACTCTGTTGAGACTGTCGTTTTCCTTGGTAGAGAGTCTGCTATTACGTTGAGAGACCCTGTGAGGTGAATTGCAGACAAGTAACACTTCCTTGCTTGCGTCATCCGAAGGTTGGCTAGCATTATCATACTGAGAGGAGGTGAACGTGATCCCGATCTCTTGATACAGGGCATTGCAGTCATGTTGTTAAAACCAATGAAATGTGTCTCTCTTCTAGAGGTCTGAGTTTTTTTAAAGAAAAAAAAGACTGCCATCAGCTCCAGGAAACTGATATGACAATTCCTCAGAGTAGCTGACCACCTCCCTGCCACATGACGATCCTCTCAATGTCCTCTCAACCTGTCAACAAGGCATTTGTGTGTATGGTCACTTGTACAGACGGAGGAGTCACGGTTACCTGTTTCGCCAAAGACTCCTTCCGAGTCCAAGGCCACAGTGTCTCCCCAATTTTTTTAATCTTTTGATGAGGCCAGTCTCGCATCTTTTTTCTTGCATGCAATAGCCAGAAGTTGTTCACATTTTACTAATGTGTAGCCTTATAGCTAGGCTACCCATTTATTTTGCTGAGATATTGTTATCTGATCCTAGGATCCTTGGTCTAAGCTAGGCCACTTAAGGATATGTAATCCTAGGTTATAGGCTACAGACAACATCCACTATTAATCTAGTTTAAGTTATTCTCACTTACTGCCTAGATTATTGTAGACATCGTATAGTCCGAAAGGATTTTCTATACTAATGATAAGTTGCAGAACATTTCTTTTAGTTAAAACATTTAGTTAGAATGACAAATTCTTTAAAACAATTTGCGATTTACGAAACTAGCAATCAACGATGAGTAAGCACTGACCACTGTTGGCAAGAAATGTTGGGTTCTGGCTTTCACACACAAATCAATTATCAATTCCAAAAGTTTAAAACTAAAACTTTAACAGGAACTTAATATTAAACACTTGTCTTGCTATTTTTGATGTTTCCAAGATCCTCCCTAATGAAATCGGAGTAAAAATTCGAATTTGTTTGGAGCGCTGGTAAAAATAAACCTTACTGCACTGACCAACGATGAGTAATGGTTCTTGGTCTCAACACAGGTCTGTTGCTGATACTAAGCAGGTTTCGACAATGGAAGAACCTGGGTATACAGCCTCACTGTAAAGACAGTGTTTGTCACTACGTCGCAATACCGGGCCATGAGACCAGCTATAAGAGGATTCTTTGACATTAGTTTGTCAACATGGAGCTCTGGTAGACCATGGAAGGGTAACTCCTTAAGGACGAAACAAGTGACTACGCTATAAAAAAACAAACTGAGTTTGTTTTGAAGAAGTCTTTAACCTTTAAAAATGAGAAATCTTTCATATGCAACCATCCAGGATAAGTATGGACCTTTCAATAATGCCTAATAATTTTTTAAAGTAGCAAACACAAAAATAAGAAAGAATGGATCTATATCATTGATCCTGAAGATGGACATTTTAGCAAGAGTACCTACTACAAAAACAAAAGACTAAATTTAATTGCTTTCTGTACAAAAAATAACTCTGTGCATAGAAGTACAACTTTTGTATACTTGAACAGCTTATCACCCATACTTTTTATGTCACATGAACAGGAGCCTGAATTATGATAATGACATAACACAACACCTACCACTCGCAAAAATACTTTTAGAATTAGAAAAATGGTAAAATTCCCCTCCTGTATCACAGTATTTTTTCAAGAGCAGCTAAAATACCACAAACTTCTGTTGTCAAGTTTAAGGCCACATAAAACCTCTTCAGTTAAAGATTCAACTAAAAATCCAATGCAATGCCTTTATTGGATTTGGAACCATTAGGAAGAATAAATTTTGAATCACCAAGCTCTATACGAGTCTCTTTAAAAATTTATCAGATTCCTCCAATATTATGTCCTTCTTAACTCCTATGAAGTTGCAGAGACACTTCTAGCAACTTCAATGGAGAGTAACAGGAGACTTAAAAGGCACAACTACTTTTTTGGGTATACTGTACTAAAGTTATTCATAAGCTGCTTTACTCTGAATTCAAATGGCTGAGGAAACTTTTGGGTGATCCTAACAGACTAAAAAAAGACTTTTTCTCAGGTGTTTCTGATGTAAGGAACTGGGAGGAAAAGGATAAATGATCCACATCCCTCTCAACTGACAACACATTGCCCAACATTACAATTGGTCTCAACAAATAAACATCAAAATACAGTATGTTTTTATGAGTAATGTCTTACAGTAGATAAAAAATCATAAAAGGGTTTTTATGTCCTGAATGGCAAAGAACCCCAGATTAAACTTGAAGACCAAAGAGGATGAAAGAGCATGACCTGAGCCTTGATCTGGGGCTTTCTGTGAGACACTCATACAAGCCTGAGAGATACCCCAACAAAGCCCGTATAAAAGCAAATTATTTGAGACTGCAATACCCTAGGACTAGTATAAAGGAAAAAGCAACGGGGAGAATGTCTGAAGTCTTGAATCTGATGAAAACAGATCCTGATGGTTCTCACAGCACACAGGAAACTATCCTTGACAAGTGAGTGACTCTTTCCCAGAACAATTACCACTATAACATTACTGATAAACTGATTAAAAAACTATGCACAGATACAAAGTATAATTACCTGTAACACATCCGGAATTCTTTAAGTCTTGGAGCACTCTGTCCCACAGCAGCAAGTATTTCATTGTTTGCACCATACATTAGGTGCAAAGTGGATAACTGTGACAATGGTGCCAGTGCTGACAGTACAGAACATGGAGAGGGAACCTTGAAAACACCAAAACATCAGTAATAAGAATAATGAATACAGTTCCACCTTGCATTAACACTAAAAGCGCAAATTTAAAATAAACATTTTGACCAGTACCAGGGTCTGCTACAGTTCTCACCATTAATATTTATAACATTACTTTTGGACCTTATAATTTATTTTCACCCCAAAAGTGTGTATTAACACACTACGCAGACCTTTCTAACTTCTAATTCTCTCAATTACACAATCATTTTAGGAAAACCAATGAAAGAACAATGGTAAACACAAGTTTATTATATATCATAAAAACCCCTTAGTTGAAAATACCCTTTTTATTATTATATATATACTGTGTTTAAATAAAAATGGGGGAATGAGATAACTTCTTTTACTATACCGTAAAATCTTAGTTCAAATAAGTACATACCATATTTCCTCAATACTTATACAAACTGATATTGTTTTATTAATGTACCAGAAAAATCAGGACATATTGGTTAACTTCTATTTTACTAACAAACCATCATGATTTTTCTCATACATGGTCTTGGTAAACCTTTTACATTTGTTTCCATACAAAGTGTTGTTCCTAAATTACAAATGTATAAAATGTGAGGCAGTCTGGAGACCATATTCTCCAATGCTACTAGAATATCCTGCATTTTATAAGACACCCAAAAGTACATAAGACTGGAACCCAACAAAAATTGGTTTAATAAAGTAAACGAATACCTTAACTGGCTTGGAGCTGGCAGTGTTCTTTGGGGCCTCTTCCTGAAAGTCTTTCAAAGGAGGGTAGTCTCTGAAGAACATATGCCGGCTAAGAGGGGGAGCAGACATGACAGTGATTCCAGACCCTTCAGGTTCATCGCTAGGGGCCTCGTCACTATATGGTTCAATCTAAAATACAGGAGGGATACAAATACTGTAATTATCTTTTAGAGTTTAGTGGCAGTACTTTCAAGTGTTAGAAATCCTGAAGGTATACTTTAATATCGTATTGCCCGCCACAGTTAAAGAAGTTGTCACCAGAAACAGCAAAGAGTAATGGATATGTGAGTAAGTTTTAAAAAAATGTAAAAAAAACTTTATGCCCTACCCGCTAACAAAATTAGCCATGATTTCCATATGGCAACTTTAACTGAACAAAGAACCATACGTCTTACTTAAAGAAAAGCCCAGTTAACAAATGATAATGATTTATAACACTTCACCCCCCAAAGGTGCCTAAAATTGCAATTCATCTTCTACATTATAATTATTTTTTAAATGGTTTAACCAGATTATTGGAATACATTCCTAATTCTCACAGAGCTGGCCCAAAGGCTTCTTCTTAACGAATAAACTATACTTTATTTAATACTGTATATTTCATTTCCTTAATGTAATTTTTGGATAGACTGAAAATGTTAAAGACGATAAAAGGACTTTCTCTGATAGTTGATATATAATGCTGGTTGAAAAAGAGAAGGTCACTAAAGTTATGTATGATTATGTGTGTTGTTATGCTTTCAGAGAATGGACCATGTTGGTAATTCAAAAGATACCTTGGGTCAGACAAGTGTGGCCAATTTAAAGACAGGATAATTCACTTTCCAAAGAACACAAGACTACCATTAGGAGACAATATTTATCTTCCTTATTTATATCTTCAATGGTATATGAACCAATTACTGTATTAACTATGCAACTTCTTTATTTCATTTACATGCAAACAGGGTTGTAAATCTGGCACTACTCATGGATGTTACCTGGTGAAGTGTGGCTTTTAGGGATGTAAGGTTTGGACAACATTCCCCAACCACCTGGAGCAGTCGTCTGGGTAGAGCTTGCTCCCCACAATCAATGGTCATAACACTATCATCTAAAACAACCTGCAAGTTTGGCAACAAAGTAAGAAAGACATCAGCTGATTAAGTTACAGTTATATAATATAAAAAGTCATCTTTTCCACATAAATTAGAAATTTATCTTACAACAAAAAATTTTACCACTTATCCTACAAACAAACAAAACACAGTAATATTATGAATACTTTATCAAGTTTATAAACAATGGTGCTGCTATTCATGAAAATTTTCCTGAATTATTTTTTTATGAACTCATTCCCACTTTTTAGAAGGAATTTAACAGCATTTAGTTCTACACAAAACAATGATGAGACCGCGCCTAGATGCAAAACGACTTTGATAAATATTACAGTAAACACCCCGCGAATAGCTAAAACTCGTAAATACTTACAGCCCTTCTAAAAACACTTAGAACTGCCAATTTTGATAGTTCAAACACACAAAACAAAATAAAAATGATTATAGAGGTATTATCCTACTTACGATGGGTAAGGTTCCAAAAACAAAAACCATCGTTTGTTGGAAAAAACATAAGAAATACCAAATTGTATCTTGAACATAGCCTAGCCTATACTAGGGTATTAGGAACCATGTATACATAGATGGTAGCCTAGCCTACACTATAAAATATACTCTTTACATACGCGGTATAATAATTATCAATATCAGCTAATTCTGGAAGGTCATGCAAAGTGGCTTATGATAATTCAATACAAAGAGAAACTGAATAACAAACAAGAATTAGCTTAACCTATAACATGGTATGTTGTATACATACACGGTAGCGTAGCCTACATTATACTATACTCTATATTTACATGTCGTATTATACTAACGTCAACATAATGAATATGCATCTTTTCCATGGATCTTTTAAAATGTTATACATTAATTCACTGTATCCAATAATATTGTAAATATTCTTATATTGCTTTTGTATTATAAATTGCGATCATAGCAATCAATGTTTTGGTTTGGAAATGTTTACACAGTGTTTGTTTCGCAGCATTTAACTCAGTTCTGAGCGCTTTTCTTGCTTCTAGTTAGCGTAAATGAATCTCTAGAGTCTAGATAATTTATTTATAAGGAAAAAGGTTATTTTTTGTTATACGAAGTGTTTTTAAGTCAAAATATAACTAAATTACGTCTCGTTGTGAAATTAATTTTTCTATTATTCTTGTCAATAGATGACGAATGACGATGGCCATTTGGGGCCATTTGTTTTGAGTAAAAAAAAATTCAAGATTCTGTTCGCTATCTTCACTTGATTTCATCATAACACAAGCTTTACGCATTTATCATTTATCGGTGTAAAAATAGCAGTACTGAGTTCGTTCATGCCCAGCAGTTTTTATTAAAATACTTTCTCTCCCATTTTAATTACGATCGAGTTTCATCCATGCTGCTGATGCACGATAATTTACAGTATACTGTAGTCATTAGCAACTTGAACATTGTTTTCTAGTTTCAGCTACAACTTGCAGCTTAAATTTAGCAGTATATTTCCTTGACAATCTTTTATCCATACCAAATAAGGGTATAATGTAAAAATATATCAGTCCTATTCTACTTAATGTCATTTGCGCCATAACCTACAGTAATTGTTCATTACCGTACGATGGTTGAAATACCAGGTAAACGGCTGTTGTTATCCAATTTGGTTATAAGCAAAACAACAGTTTCTTGGTTGGTTGTTTATGGTTGTATGCATTTACACAAGAATATAATGTTACTAACAATACTTTTATCATTCTCTTTTATTTTTTTTAACTAGAAGAAGGGATAAAGAGATGGAGGAAAAGTTGTCTACTGTAATTTAGTCTCTCTCATTTCCTGATTATGCTGCTGCCTGCGCCCGCGTGAAATTTACAAATATTTTATAAATAATATTGTTGAATCGGTATTAACTGCTTACCCCATTGCAAAATCAAATCATCGTAAGGTGAATTATCATAACTCGAGCATTACCCGAGTATTTTAATAGTTTTACCACAAAAAGTGCATTTAGTCATGAAAATATGAAAATACAGTATTTAGTGAATATTTCTCTGTGAAAATACTGCGAATGGGCGAATTTTCCGCAAATAATGGGCAGATATGTTCCAAAGAGAAATCAGTGAATACGTGAGTCCGAGAATCGTGAGACCGCGAATATGGGGGGTTTACTGTAATAACAAAAACAATTTTATAAATATATACAGTCACTTAAGGTTCATTAAATATTCATGTTACAATCAACAACATTAAGTAATTTTTAAGTCCTACAGAGAGTAAAATTACTAAAAAGAAACTGAAGCACACACAGTATACCAATTTGCAGAAATACTCGACCTTTCTTAACCCATACACATTCCTAAATCCTGCAAAGATGAACATTATGTACACCCGAGTGCCAATACAAATGAGACTTAACTTACACGGAGTATGTCAAGTTTGGCATTGGCCCATCTGTCAGGTTCTGGACTGGCGAAGAGACGCTTAACCATGCGATCTCGAACCTGCAATGGAATTTACCTTAAAAAACTAACCAAGCATTGGCATTTAAAATTATTCCATATATGTTCCATATGAACAAATTGTAAAATTCAAAATAATCTTAGCTGTTCTATAATAAGGCAGTGAGTACGAGGCAGAGTCAAGATGTATTCTAATTTATTGATACAAAATCTCTGACAGGTCAAGAACTCTTGCGAGCAGAAAAGTTCAATTTGACAACAGAAGAAAATGGAAGGACATCTACTTTATATACAGTTAGATGTGTTTTCTTACACCTGAAGAATGGTCAACAATTCTATATACAAATTAGGAAGAGGTTTCAAATACATATGGTTAGTAAGCCTGCAATGCCTTACATACATTAGTAATTACAGTTCTGATAAGGACATTAAGTATCTTCTGAAAAATGCATAAAAGATAGCTTGAATCAGGAGCGCTGGATCGTGTTTTCTGTGAGTCTTGGTGTGTCATGTAGATATTTGTTTTGAAGTGAGGATGGCCTGAGGGTCCTGGCAACAAATCTGGACCTCAGAGTTCCATAGATACATGACTGTATTTGAATTATAAAACTCAAAATGTCATATATTACCCAGTGTTCAGTAGGACACACAAAACAAAATCTTTTGTCATTCTCACAAATGAGTGACACTACATGAATGGAAATTATGCAAAAATGCATACATTAACTTTAATGTAAACTATGTCAAAAATTATGGCACATTTATATATTTTTACATACCATGAATCAAGATAGTATGCCTATGTGACACAGTTAAGTACGAGATACCCTTCTGGAATCTAACAGATATACTTTCTTCCTTTGGCTAAGGCAGGTCATCAACTACACAATTTTTTGCCCGCACTCTGAAGTGCCAGATGTCTTTTGCTCTCTTGAGAGATGTTTTTCAAAGATATGCAGTTTTTATAACATAATAGTACTATGCTATCATGCAAATTCAAGTCCTACCTTGAATGTCAGGTAAGAACCAATCATCCTCTTCACTCTTCATGTAATCTTGATGCTAGGTAGTGAGAAAGAGGGGCTGAGAGACTGGAACTCAGATTATGAATGATGGGGTTATATGAAAAACATGATATTTTCATATTAAAATAAAGTTTTTATATACTTAACAAGTAATTACATAGCTATAAGTTTCAACTTGTCGGCAGCTGAACTTTGAAATTTGCGGTAGCGCTACTTTTGTTTTGGTTAGGTGACTAACCCCGCCCACTTTTGGGGTAAGAGAGGAACCAGCTCTGCAAAGAGCTCAATAAGATTATGACTTCCTGTCCATGTGAGGGAAGGAGGGAGGGCTTTGATCATGTAATAACTTGGTAAGAATATATAAAACTTTATTCTGAGTCCAGTCCCGTGTCAGCCGGTGAAATTCCATTACAGCACGAATTTCTAGGTATAACAATGCTAGATATACCAGAGAAAAAGAGCTTTCAGGAAAGCTGGGGTTACTACCCCAGTCGAGCGTCTTCTAGGAAGACGTCGGTATAATGAAGGGTGAGTGAAATACCACTACCACGGAAATATACCGAAAGATCTCTCCTTATCAAAACCCCGTAAAAGAGCGGTGAGCCGTTACAGCTCCCACACTCTACACCCGCCAGGACGGCGACACCAGCGCCACCTACTTCATTCCATTTTCTAGCACGTGATAAATTCGTTTCTTTTGTGTGCTCGTCCCTTTTTGGATTGTTTTCATCATCTACAATGGCATCGAGCACCTTTTCCATCTCTAAGTTAAGTACCATCTTCTTGTGGGGTTTTGATCTAATTTATTGGCTGTTTTGGTCTCGTGTTTTCATAAATATTGAGATCTTCTTATGGCGCCACGGCGTCCCCGTCGTCAGCCATGTCGAAAATTGAGGCGACTCCTTCTGTTCTTTCGGTTGGAGTTGTCTCCTCGTCGTTATAGAAAGGTTTTAACCCCTTGAATTCCTTCCTGGTGGTTCCTTGCGGTGGCTCCCCTCCCTTTTTAGTTTTTGTTTTGCATTTTTTTGGCCTATCGGCCTTTCTTAGGTGATGCCCGTCCAAGTACCCGCCCCAGGTTGGGTTCATTTTCATTTTGGTCTCAGTAGGCTATTATTTTATACTTGAAGATGGTGCTCTTCTTTTATTTTTAGTATATTTATTTATTTTTGTTTATTGTTTTTTTGGTTGTGTGGTTTACCTCTGGTGGGCCTCTCCCGAGGTAGGCTACGCTCCCTATGAGCTTAATTTGATTTTGATTGTTTATGTGTGATGGTATTTTTGTAGTGTAAGCTCCATCCCCTTGCCCTGGGTGGAGATCAGGTTGAGGGAGTTTTGTTGCTGTTTCCTCCGGGTCGTTTTACGGTGGTTAGAGTGAGCCCTTAGTTCTCTTCCTCCATTTGGGGAATCGAGTTCTTTGGATGTGTTTCCTCTAGGCTAGTCGCCTCCTTACCCCCCCCTTCTCGGTCCCGGTTGGCTCTCGGCACAAAATTTCTCTCCGTGCTGATTCCTCCTCCCCTTTTACACTCCTTACTCTTTCCTAACCTATACTAGGTTAGGCCCATATTAGGCTTCGCCTAGCAGGAGTTGGGCTTCGGGTTGTGTAGCTCCCTGGAGTAGGCTACCCTTCCAAGTTCATTTGGAGGGAAGGATGCAGTTGAGCGGGTGTCATGTTCTCCCTGTCTCCTGTCCCCTTCCGGGTAGCCTACTCCTCTCCACTACCCCCCCTCAGCCTTGCGACTCGTGCGGGTGACGCTAGATGGCGTTTTCTCCGAGTTCAGGGACTCCTCCTATTGGTAGAGGGATTCGCTCCCTCCCATACCGTCCCCAGCTTCGCTGTGGTGGGGTGGGTGGTTTGTTTGCTCGAGCGTGTTGAATCACTTTCTCATACCTCTCATCTCCCCATCGGGCTCTGAGTTAGGGTGAAATGTGTGGCTCCGCCCGTATGTTATGAACATAGAACACTTTACCCGTTTTGTTTCTCCGGCGGGAGGTAAGGGTGGGAAGTTTCTATATCACGTAATGCCAGCGGACCCCTCCGGTCTCCGGAGTATTACCATCACTTGTTATTTTTATTATTATTATTATTATTTTGTTTTTAATCTTAGATAAATCTGTTTATCCATATATCGTGAATCGGTCCTACACCGGGGGCTCCGCCGTTATTTTCTGGCAGCCCTTATGGTTAGTTCCTGGTTTCTCGTTCCTTCATTCCCGGAGTCCTCCGGGTCTGAATCCTTACCTTCCACTCTGTGCATTTAAAGCTTATTGGCCCAGTTTATAATAAGGGAGTTCTTCTCCGCGGAGTATTCGGTTGTAGTTGAGTTTCCCGGCCTTGCCGGCTTTAGATTGCTTAGAGTGTGAGGTTCATGTACTTTTATTTTTACAGACTGTTCGCTGTGAGGAGCCGGGGTGTACCGCCTCCCTTCAACAACCCTACGGGCACGTAGTATGCCGGACCCACGCTGGTTGTGCGGTCCGGCTTGACGACCTGGTTGTTTGGCACCCCGATGGTTGTGAGGTTTGCTTTGCTCTCTGTTCAACCATCCAGGATGAGTCGGTAAGTGACAGTCTTCTTTCCCCCGGTTCATGCTCCTCATGTTGTATATTGTTTATATTCCCGGTCTGACTTTTCGTTCCTAACTAACTGCTGGTTTCCTTGCAGGCGGACGAAGCTTCCAAGAAGTCTGCCTTGGAATCCCTCCGGGCCTGGGTGGCTGGGTTCGGCAGGAATGTTCCGTCCGGGAAGCCCTACGTCCTCGACGCCAGGTTGAGGGACTTGCTTTACCCCGGCGCACGGGTGGCGGCTGCAGTGCCTGAAGAACTTGCCACCCCAATCATCCAACAAATCCGGGATGCGACCCAGCCACCTCAAGTGGATATCATGTACGCCGAAGTCTCGGAGGATGTTGCCGCCTTAAATCTCGACCTGGAACCAATGAATACGGAGCAGGACCAGGTGGTAAGTGGTGAGGTAAGTGAGGATGTTGGGGCGGGCCCCCCTTTGTTTGACTCCCCTGCTTCATCAGTTTCTTCTTTTGCAGGATTTGTGAAGTCTTCCTCCTTGGGTGATAGAGCTCCGTCTGCTATCCCCAAGTTGAAGACTTCATGGAAGGCGAAGGGATACAAGTCCTCGACTTCCAAGAAGGCATCGCCCTTCCCCCCGTCGAAGGCTAAGGTTTCAGGACCGGTAGCCTCCGGGAGCAAATCTAGTTCCTCCGGCAAAGGCGCGAGTAAGAGGGCTGCAAAACCAAGCCCTCCTCGCCAACCTTCTTTTGATGCACAAGCCCTTGCCACTGAACTTTACAAAAAGTTCACGGAGGACCTAGATTCTAGGTTTGAAAAAATCTCTGATAAGTTTGCCAATTATGACAACATACTGGCAGGTTTGGCTCGCCAACCTCCGGCAGAACCACAGTATTCTATCCCCGACACTGCGGACCTCCCGCCGTTCGATGTCGGTAACCCTTGGCGGTTCGCACTCCGGGCCATCCAACATGATGGCAAACTTACAGTGGAGGGTCTGGGCACGAGACGGTTGGAGGAATTGGAGTTCTTCCCCCCCGATCTCTTGCCCCCTTATCCAGGCTTCGTAAGGCTCACAGAAGAAGCCTGGATTCGGTCAGACAAGGTTCCTAGGGAGACTGTCATCATCCCTAGGGACCAGGCTCAGTCGGCTCTCCTGCGCACTCTGACGGAGTGGCAGGCAGTAAACACGAAATTGACCCCTTTCAAGGGCCATTTTACGATGTTCACCCTGGGAGAAGACCTTCCCACTCCTTGCATGGACAAAGTTGCTCTGGCTACGGCCCGAGCATGCTTTGAAGGTAATCCCTTACCACAATTAAGGGAAACAGATCCTACTTCCTGGTATTCCCAGGAAGTAATGAGTTCTGGGTGGGCGCCCGTCCACTTTCACCGTCGGGAAGCTGGACCCCTCTGCGCTTCCACGCAGTTTAGTGAACAGCTCCTAAGCTGCCGGAATCTTTATTGAAGGCGGAGTTTGAGGCCCGGACTAAGTTAGCCCGGTCCTTGAGCTCCGGCTGTCTTACAGAGGCTACTGCCGTCTCCGGCTCAGACGAACCCTTTTTCCAGGTTCTAGCTAAGTCCTTCCTGGCGGCTTCCAGTCGGACTTGCATGAGTTCATCATGGCCAGACTGGAGTGCAGGAAATTCATTTTGCTGACGCTACTATCCGCCACGAGCCTAACAAGCTCGTTAAAAGCTCGATCTGGGGACCTAACCTCTTCCCTGAAGACGAGGTTACATCCGTCATGTCTGAGGCTACACGGGCCAATCAGAGTCTGTGCTCTCGCTGGGGAATTCCCACTTATAAGCGCAAGACCCCAGAATCGGCCGGCCCCCAGACGAGAGGAGGCAAACGCTTCAGGAGGCATAAGAGGCCCCCCATCAGTAGTTCAAGCCGTCCCGGTCTCGGCAGTGGCCCAACCATCTACCTCTAAGGCCCACCCCCAACAGTACGTGTTGGTCCAACCAGCGGCGCCCTCTTATGTGTCCTCACCAGCATACAACCCTACATATGAGGGCCGTGGGTTTTTTCACGGCCTCAATAGGGTTGCAAGGGGAGGAAGGGCAAGGTCCCCACAGAGGAAGGTCTAACACCACCCCAAGAGGAAGACCTGGACGTGGTAGGGAATAAACCCGCTCCCTCCCACTGAGAGAACACAGGTAGGCGGTCGCCTGTATTGGTTCAGGGACCAATGGACCTTCAGCCCTTGGGCACACAGCATTGTGTCCAAGGGACTGGGGTGGAGCTGGATCAAGAACCCTCCCCCTCTAACCAGATTTTACCAGCCACCCACATCAATCCTACAGGATTACGTAACAGAATTGCTCAACAAACGAGCAATAAAGAAAGCAAGGCACCTAAAGTTTCAAGGCAGGCTATTCACTGTTCCCAAAAAAGACTCCGATCAGCAAAGAGTGATCCTGGATCTGTCGCGTCTAAATCTCTACATAAAATGCGACATGTTTCGCATGCTTACGGTAGCTCAGGTACGGACTCTACTTCCGCGTGGGGCCGTCACCACCTCTATCGATCTTTCAGACGCTTATTATCACATCCCGATTGCGCGGAACTTCTCTCAGTTCCTCGGTTTCAGACTCGGGAATCAAGCCTACTCCTTCAGGGTCATGCCCTTCGGTCTGAACATTGCACCCAGGGTATTCACCAAGCTGGCGGACACGGTAGTACAGCAGCTCCGGTCCCAAGGAATTTCCCTAGCAGCGTACCTGGACGATTGGATAATCTGAGCACCAACTGTTCCGGAGTGTCAGAAGCCACGTCCATAGTCATCAATTTCCTAGAGTCACTGGGTTTCAGCTGAACAGAGAAGTCCCGCCTGACTCCGGAGTCCCGGTTTCAGTGGCTGGGTCTCCAGTGGGATCTGTCCTCCCACACGTTATCTCTCCCGCCTCCCAAGAGGAAAGAGATAGCATCTCTCACCAAGAGGTTTCTCAAAAATCCATCGGCATCCCGTCGGTCCCAAGAAAGAGTCCTCGGGTCCCTTCAATTTGCCTCAGTGACAGACCTGCTCTTGAAAGCCAAATTAAAAGACATAAACAGAGTGTGGCGGAGTCGAGCAAATGCCAAGCTCAGGGACAAGGTCTCCTCTATCCTCGAATCTTAAAGACAAGACTGCGGCCTTGGACCACAGTCAAGGGCCTGTCCAAAACAGTTCCGCTTCAATTTCCCCCTCCGGCACTAGTTATCCACACAGACGCTTCTCTAAGCGGCTGGGGGGGATATTCACCAAAACAGAAAGTACAAGGAACGTGGTCCACAATGTTTCAGCAGTTCCATATAAATACCCTGGAAGCTATGGCGGTCTTTCTAACTCTGAAGAAAATCTGCCCTCCCAACCGGATTCATATCAGGTTGGTGTTAGACAGCGCAGTGGTAGTTCATTGCATCAACAGGGGCGGCTCCAAATCAGGTCGAGTAAACCAAGTAATGGTAGCTATCTTCTCCCTGGCGAACAAGCACGGTTGGCACCTGTCAGCCACCCACCTAGCAGGAGTCCGGAACGTGGTGGCGGATTCCCTGTCCAGGACTACCCCGTTGGAGACGGAGTGGTCCCTGGATGCGGAATCTTTCAAATGGATTTGCCGCCGGGTTCCGGGCCTCCAAGTGGATCTGTTCGCAACGGAGAGCAACTTCAAGCTCCCCTGTTACGTGGCCCCCAACCTGGACCCTCAGGCGTTCGCCACAGACGCAATGACAGTAGATTGGAACAATTGGGAGAAGATTTATCTGTTCCCTCCAATAAATTTACTACTGAAAGTATTACACAAACTCAGGACATTCAAAGGTCAACCAGCCCTAATAGCCCCCTACTGGCCGAAGAGCAATTGGTTCCCTCTCCTTCAGGAACTGGGATTACGGAGTCTTCGGATTCCCAAGCCCATTCTGACCCAGACAGTACAAACCAAGACTGTGTCAGCTTCCTCAAGGATTCAGAATGCCCTAGTTTTATGGACTTTATAAAGTTCGCAGCCCAAAAAGGAGCGAACATTGACCCTGTCAACACTCTTGTTTTTAGAATCAGATAAAAGAGATTCTACTCTTAGACAGTATGACTCAGCAGTCAAAAAATTAGCCTCCTTCCTGAAAGCATCTGAAGCCAAAATCATCATGACGACTAATTTAGGAGTTTCCTTCTTTAGGTCACTGTTTGAGAAAGGCCTGGCTCCGCCACTATTACCACAGTCAAGTCGGCATTGAAGAAAGTATTTCTTTACTGACTTTAAAATCGACCTTACAGATTCCTATTTTCATCCATCCCCAGAGCATGCGCTCGTCTGAGACCAGTATCACGTCCACATTCGGTTACTTGGTTTCTCAATGACGTCCTTAAGTTAGCATCAGAGTTGGATAACTCCCATTGCTCTTATCAGGATCTGTTAAGGAAGACTTTATTTTTGATTAGCTTGGCTTCAGGTGCTAGAATCTCAGAGCTGTCGGCTCTCACTAGAGGTGATAGTTTTGTTAACTTCCTCCCATCTGGAGAAGTCCTCCTTTCCCCTGACCCTAGATTTTTAGCTAAGAACGAAGACCCACAGGACAGGTGGTCTTCTTGGAAGGTGGTGCCCCTTCCTCAAGATCAATCTTTATGTCCAGTTTATACACTTAAATCTTACCTCTTAAGAACTCCACAGAGTAAGTCGGGTCCTCTTTTCATCAGGGAGAAAGGTGGTACTCTTTCTCTGAACGCTATAAGGCAACAAATTCTGTATTTCATTAAACAAGCCAACCCAGACTCAGTTCCTAAAGTTCATGATATTCGAGCAGTTGCTACTTCTATTAATTACTTTCATAATATGGACTTTTCAGAGTTATCAAAATATACGGGTTGGAAATCACCTCTAGTGTTTAAACGCCACTATTTAAAATCACTCGAAGCCCTGAAATATTCTACAATAGCAGTGGGAAGTGTCATCTCCCCACCTTAAATAATCATTTCCTTATCCTTTCCTTTTCCCCCCCGCCCGCCTACCTCATTTACTTCTCTGCTTATTCTCCTGGTTGTTTATGCCTCACTGCCTAGCCCTCATATTGATGTATCTTGTATCTACTGATGGAAAAGTGTAATCTGACTAGCCATAATTGTTTTCGCTTATGGGGTACTGGACAGTTTTATTTGGCTCCACGTACCCCAGATGTTTTGTGTGTGTTAATTTTCATTAGTCTTGTCTCTTACGTGTTTAGCCTAAGTTTACATGTATAGTATTAAGGTTGTATTTGCTTGTTCTGTGCACATTTCATGTTTCACTACCTTTAAGTAATTTTAAGATTTTTGAGGTTTTTTCCCCATCATACCAGGGACCTCCCCTTGTTTTGTAGTGCTAAGTTTTTTGATGTGCCTTAGATTTAAAATACCTTACTTTTAAGTATTCTTGCTTCATGAAAGAGATTGCTTGATTAAAGTTATTTTCGTTACAATTTTGCTTTTTCTTCAGATTACCCCCCTTTTTTCCCAGTAGTAGCAGTCTTGGCATGATTCTCTATCACTATTTCACCGGCTGACACGGGACTGGACTCAGAAAAGGGATTTTGACAGAGGAAAAATCTATTTCTGAGGAAGGTCCCATGTCACTGGTGACCCTCCCTAACTGACCTAGTACTCCCCCTACTTGCACATGCCAAGTCTGGGGTTAGTGCTAGCATGGAATGAAGTAGGTGGCGCTGGTGTCGCCGTCCTGGCGGGTGTAGAGTGTGGGAGCTGTAACGGCTCACCGCTCTTTTACGGGGTTTTGATAAGGAGAGATCTTTCGAGTATATTTCCGTGGTAGTGGTATTTCACTCACCCTTCATTATACCGACGTCTTCCTAGAAGGCGCTCGACTGGGGTAGTAACCCCAGCTTTCCTGAAAGCTCTTTTTCTCTGGTATATCTAGCATTGTTATACCTAGAAATTCGTGCTGTAATGGAATTTCACCGGGTGACACGGGACCTTCCTCAGAAATAGATTTTTCCTCTGTCAAAATCCCTTTTTTATTATAAAAATGTCACTTTTATATAAGCAATTTACCAAGTACAGTAATTACATAGCTGAATCCCACACTGAAGGAGGTGGGATGCATGGACCTATCTACTCTAATACATTAATAAATGTAATGAAATGAGAACAGAAAAAATTTGCTAGCATTGGTAAAATGCCTGCTGCTTCCTTACCTGGTGAGAGCTGCTGCAGGAAAATACCGACTCTAGTTGGCGCTCATCTCAACCTGCAGCAGCGTGGCGGTATAACCAAGGAGTGCCTGCTACTTCAGTGGGATTCCTTGCAGTGAAGGAGTTTTCTGATTGCAAGTAAAGACTTAAAATGTTGCCCCTACCCTGGGGTCAGTACCATACAAAAAACAACCAGAGTAAACAATGTAGTCACCTAAACCATAAATCAAAAAACCACTACCCAACCATTAAAAGACAAATTGGTGCACATTCCATGTGCATAGTACCCCCAGACTCGCCTATGACTCGACACCCCTATTTCACGGTGAAGATAAAAAGGATGGAAGGGATACATACTACACTCCCTCTCCCAACACCATGCCAGCAACCAAAAATGGACCCAAGGTACTGCAATTTTCATATATTATATATTTCAACTTCGCAAAAGTAATGGGATGTAAAAAATTGTTGTCTGGATAATCAAGAAAAGAGACACATTATTTTTTAAAGCCAGGGACATGGCTACTGCCCTAATTTCGTGCGCTTTCACTTTCACTAATGGTAAGACATCCTCCTTGATCTGTGAGTGAGCCTCTACGATTAGGTCTTTAAGAAAAAACGTCAGGGAATTTTTTAAGAGCGGACGTGAAAGATTCTTTACTGACCACCAAAGGTTTCTCAATCCACCACGAATCCTTTCAGCTCTTTGTGAATAGTATTTCAGTCCCCTTACAGGGCAAAGAGTCCTCTCTACCTCTTCAGGACCTTAAGATACTATATCGGACTCTTTATAGGAAAAGAACGAGGCCAGGAATTGGAAGGGGTCTCATTTTTTGCTAAAAAAAAACCAAGGGCAAATGAACAAACTGTACTACCCTGAGAGAATCCAATTCTCTTATCTATTGCGCGTAGCTCGCTAACACGGTTAGCAGTAGCTATGGTACCAGAAACAAAGTTTTCCTTGTGAGATCCTCAAAGAGATAGAACATAGAGATTCAAAACAGGGTTCCCACAGCCAGTTAAGGGCCATGTCCAGGTTCCAAGCTACCAATTTTTCCCCTTTTGTTTGGTTGTGTCAAACAACTCAATGAGACCAGACAAATCTTTATTGAGGAGAGATCTCCTCCTCTGTGTCTAAAAACTGAGCTCAACATTGCTCTGTAGTCCTTAATGGTTGAGGAAGACCATCCTCTAGATGATCTTAAATAAAACAGGAAGTCTCCAATCTCTGCTAGATGTCTTAGAAGAGATGTTATGCCTTTTGCACCAGGATCAGATGAATGTCCACTTGGCTTCATATACCTTGCTTGAGGATTGGCATCTGCATCGAGCAATAGCGCCTTCAACTGACTTGGAAAATCCTTTTGCTCGCACTAATTTCCTCACAGTCTGAATGTGGTCAGGGCCATAGTGGACAGTCTTTGGTGGAACCGTCTGAAATGTGGCTGTGTGAGTAAATTGGGTTTATGGGGCAACAGCCTCGGAAAGTCCATCAGAAGCCCCAGCATGTCCGGGAACCACTCCTGGGCTGGCCAAAATGCTATGCGAGTCATAGTCACATTTAGTGATTCCAGAACTTGTTGATGACTTCCCTCACCATCCTGAATGGAGGAAAGGCATAAAGGTCTTTGTCCGACCAATCTACGAGCACTGCATCCACTGCCCATGCTTGCAGATCTGGGGTTGGTGAGCAATACAGAGGTAGATGATGGTTCTTGGTGGTCGCAAACAGATCAAGAACTGGCTTTCCCCACAGTTTCCAAAGTTCTAGACACACTAGGGGGTCTAGAGTCTACTCTGCGGGAAGAACTTGCTTTTGGCTGCTCAGTTCGTTCACTAACACATTTAACCTTCCCTGAACAAATCTGGCTAGGATCTTTGTCCGGTTTTGACCCGCCCATATGAGAAGGGTTCTTGCTGCTTCACAAAGGGTAAATGAATGTGGCCCCCCCCACCCTCTCTTGACATTAGACAGTGCCGTGGTATTGTCTGAATGGACCCTCAGTGTCTTTCCGAACACTTCTACTGCAAATGCTTGCAATCCCCAGTGAAATGCTTTCAGCTCCTTTATGTTTATATGCCATTTCTTCTGTTCTAGAGTCCAAATCCCAGAGACCTCCCTGTCTCCACGGAAAGCTTCCCAACCTTGGTCTGAAGTGTCTGAATAAAACCCTAGGTCAGGGCTCAGAGGAAGGAGTGACTTCCCTTGAGAGACTTTGTCTCTTGAGTTCCATCAAAGCAGGTCCTCTTTGATTTCCCAAGTTATTGGGAAAACGAAAGTGTCCGGATACTTCTTTCTGTCCCAACTGACTCTACATAAAACTGTAAGTTCCTCATGTGCAACCTTCCCAGAGTTAAGAATTGGTCAATGGACGAGAGGGTCCCTAGTAAGCTCATCCAACTGTTCGCAGAGCAGGAATGAAGGGAGAGAAATTTGTCCACCTTCTGAGGGCAAGATTCTATCCTTTGGGGGGAGGGAAAAACCCAAAGTCAGAGAGTTTATCCTCATCCCCAAATATGCTATCTCCTGAGAAGGAATCAGTTGGGACTTCTGAAAGTTTGAAAGTTTATTAAAAGGCCCAATTCCTGGGCAAAAACACGGGTCTTTTGAAGGTCCTACGTACATTTCGATTCAGAACGAAGGAGCCAATCGTCTGGGTAGAGTGAAATGTTGACCCCCATCAGATGTAACCACTTCGCTGTGGGAGCTAAGAATTGCGTGAATATCTGGGGAGCTGTGGACAGGCTGAAGCAAAGGGCTCGGAACTGATACACCCTGTTCTGGAAAATGAACCTTTAGAACTTCCTCGAGTCCTGATGAACTGGGACATGGAAGTATGCATCCCTCATGTCTAATGAAATCATCCAATCCCCTTGGCAAATGGATGCTATGACGGACTGGCTCATTTCCACTTTGAACCTGGTTTTCTGGACACACAAATTCACGGCACTTACATCCAGAACTAGCCTCCAGCCTCCTGAGGCCTTGGGGACTACAAAAAACCGATTGTAGAACCCCGGAGAAAAGGCTGTCAATATGATGGGCGTGCTGGTTAAAGGAGGCTTCAGTATGAATGGGATGGAGTATCCCTCCCTCAAGACTTCTACAATCCAGGTTTCTGCTCCTTTTGCTTCCCAACATTTCCAGAAGTGGAGGAGCCTTGCTCCTATCGGAGTACGGAGGACAAGGTTCTTAATTACGCAAGGGGGGTTTTGTGGAGGACTTCTTGATTGCCCGAGAGGTGAATCGGGCGTTTGCGTGAGGTCTGGTAAAGCCGCTTTGTCTGCCTCTACCATGAAAGGGCTGAGGTTGAATGGGGGAAACTGTCCTCGAACTAAAAGGAGTCTCTCTAGGGTGTCTTGCAGATTGAGTGAGGAGGTCCTGAGTAGATTTTTTCTGAAGGTCAGATGCAATCTGTAGAACTGTTGCCTGTGGGAACAGGTGTTGCCGATCAAGTGGAGAAAAGAGGAGAGAGGATTTTTGAGAAAGGTTTTCTCCTTTTCTGGTGTGGGAACACCAAAGCTCCCTTTTCATTAATATTCCCATCGTAAAAAGGAAAGCCAACTACAGAGAGCCATCCCTTATGCCCTAGTTGCGACAGGAGATAACTCCCAGAAAGTCCGAGGTGTAGTCCTCCGGTGCTTGAGGACAATCCTAACCTTGTGAGCAAGGGCTCCTACTGACCAATCGAAGAAGCTAAGCACTTCTAAGACCTTATGGGGGTGTTTGATCAAGTGGTCCAGTTCTGACATCGAGAAAAAGATCTTAGCTGAATTGAAAGCAGACCTCTGGGAAGAGTCTATTAAACCGGGGAAGTTCCCCTGGGAGGAGGCAGAAGCTCCCAGGGATGGGGCCTCTCCAGCTGCATAGGACAAGTATCTTCTCTGTGAGAGCCTAGACAGAGGGCAACTAAAGGAGGCTCTCCCCCATCTCTCTTCCCCGAGAGCCAACTTTCCACTTCATGTAAGGCTTTCTTAGCTGAGGAGCACAGCACTATCTTAGGGAGTCTCATAGAGTTTACTGTCTGATTGTCTATTAAATATGTCGAAGTAGGGGAAACCAAAGCTGCAGGCAAGAAAAAATTTGGAAACGTTGGCAACAAAAACCTTAGCAACGAGGCATTTGCAGTAGGAGGGGTGACTGGGTCCACTTCCTTTTCCACATCTGAAGAAATGGGAGACAATTCCACAAGAGGTTGAGGAGTCGAAGGGGTTTTCTTGATTAAACCAAAGATGTTGTCCAATTAGCACTAAACAGAAAGAAAAGAATAATCCACTACTGCGGGAGCCTGTTGTGCCGAGGCCAGAGACTGAGGATGAGGGGGCAGCTGAGCAGTGGATAGATTCAATACCCCAACGACATGAGTACGAGGGAGCTTTAAAGTAGAGACAGGGAGCGCTGGCACCCCAGGAAGCTCGGCAGTCAAAACGAGCTTAGGAGCTAACTGGCTCTCATGCAGTAAAGGGCTCAGGAAGGACTGAATGTTCTGCTATAAAACGTTCAGGTGCCAAAAGGAGCTCTGGCGCCAACAGGCGCTCTGGCACCAAAGGCCGCTTCCCAGAAGTTGCTAAAGATTTGAGAATCGCTGAGTGCTCTGGCGCTAACGGGAGCTCGGGAGCCCGAGGGAGCTCAGCAGCAACTAGGGGTTCATGAGCGGGGCACTCAGGCGCTAATGGACACTCAGACACTTTCTTATACACAGAAGAACGCTCCGGAGTGAAGGATGGGCGCTCAGCCGACGACAAGTTCCTGGCCAAAGAAGAGCGCTTACAAGAGGGGGCGAGGCGCTTAACTGTCAATTACCATCCCTCCAACTCTGGGTGATCCTGGTAGAAGAGTTCAGGACTGTCCCAAAAACTGCAAGACGGTAGCTGATCGTGAGAAGGTTCTCTGAATCTTTTAACAAGCACTGAAGGGGAATGGGACACTTCCGCTGCAAGTCTTTTTAAAGGACGAGATTCGTCTTTGAAGCGCCATTGGCGCCTGGTACTGGATTCACCAGAACTAGACAGACTAGATGAAAGACGACTCATTTCCATCAAGACACTTTTCCAGTGGCGCTCTGTTGTAACCTAGGAAGCGACAACAGGTCCGACCAAGGGGGTGACTGCCTGTGGGCAGACCCCGCTGACCTCCTTTGGGCTGCCAGTTTGACTCCTCCTAGGTTTAGGGGAGTTTGCCAGGGACCTTTGCCTAGGAGAATTGGTGGGACAGACAGCCGCCTCCTCCAATGACACTTCACCAATACTTTTAACTTCGAACTTATCCATAAGGACTCACTGAGGTACCTACTGTTCCGTAATATTCACTAATAACCCAAATTTTTGTGCAACTCTCGACTCAAGGATGGCAATGGGGTTGGGATTGGGAGCACGGGAAACGGGGTGAGGAGAGGGTGGAAAAGACTGAGAACTGGGATTAGGTGGAATAAAGGGTACAGATTCAGAAACATTATCAGCATCAGACTTAGCAAAAACCTGACTAGCTAATGTCTTTTTACTACTAACTCTAGAAGCCGCTTTCCTCTTTTTGTCTGTCTAACTTTACCAAATGACTATTCAAAGTCTTCCACATTTCAACATCTCAGTGTTCACATTCATTATTACAAGTCAAGTCTGGAGAACAAATCTGACCCCTACAAGTCATGCAGAGTGTGGGGGTCATAACAGGCTTTAGTTAACCTAAAACTCTGAGAACTAGAACTGGACATCGCCGACAAGTCAAGTGTCAACAAAGCCTAAAGTGTTTAATATCAGTAATGAACAGTCAAAAATTGGTAAATTCGATCTGTAGAGAACCCGACGTTGTCTGATTGTGCCGAAAAGGCTACCAAAAATGAGAATACTTCACCAATTATTGCAATATACGATAACTGAGAAGCAAAAGAATTCCAAAAATCGCTGCTGCTAATCACTGTTATACAGCCATCAGAAACATATTGAGCCCTTTGCTGAGCTGGTTCCTCTCTTATCCCGAAAGTGGATGGGGTTAGTCACCTAGCCAAAACAAAAGTAGCACTACCGCAAATTCAAAATTCTAGCTACCAATGAGTTGAAACTTATAGATATACTGTATAATTACTTGGTAAGTTGCTTATATAAAATATATCTTTTATAAAACTCAGTCTGTTCTATTGCAACCCCATCAATCAAATTATCCCAAACTGCTGAGTGTCCATGATTTTTGCTTGTAGTTTTAGGTTCTAGGAGAGTACTTGGGGAATCAGTAAGCCAGAGACCAAGACTCAGTTAACATAAAGGACTGCACAGGAGTGGACAACTCAAAACAAGGAACTTGTACAGGTAAGTTCTAAAAACTGAATACAGTAAACGTCTACATATTTATGAGACATACAGTAGATGCTAGAAGCATGGAGAGGCTAAGTCTCTTCCACTGCATAAATGAAAAGATAAAGATAAAGTTAAGAAGAAAAAGACAATGACAACTTCCCAGAATCTGCTCACATAAAAACTTGGTCCTTTGTGACTACTGGTCCCAACCAGTAACAAACATCTCCAGATCAAATTCAGCAAAAGTAGACTGGATCTTTTGGATGCCTGTACATTCACTTTTCTTGCCCTTGTTCAAGTGTTTTTTTTATCTGGTCTTTACTGTTTAGAGGGTGTTTATGAATTTTTAGTTTTTATTGTGAACTGTGATAATTAGGTAGCACTTGTGCTTTTGTATTTGCAGGAATTTTTAGTTGTGCTATTTTCAACATGACTCAGTGTACTTGAGTGTGGGTAGTGGTGCTTGTTTACAACTACTTTTACATCCTCACTGGATAAGGATTTGCAGCTAACATCTTGCTATCTCAGAAGCCTGCTGCTTAGGCACCCCTCAACCTATGACCAGGTCTTGGAAGATGTTGACAGATAATATGGCATTCCTGAAGAAGCTGGCTCCTTATTAGTTACCTCCAAATTTGTCCTGTACAACTACATTGGCTTTGTCCTTTGGGGGTCAATGCACAGCTACAGTCACCCCTGCAAGCCCTTTACCATGAAAATGATATTTTTATGATAAAATAAAGTTTTGTACATACTTACCCGGCAGATATATACTTAGCTATAGTCTCCGACGTTCCCGACAGAATTTCAAAACTCGCGGCACACGCACAAGTAGGTCAGGTGATCTACCATACCCGCCGCTGGGTGGCGTGAATAGGAACCATTCCCGTTTTCTAATCAGATTTTCTCTTCCACCTGTCTCCTGAGGGGAGGCTGGGCGGGCCATTAATCGTATATATCTGCCGGGTAAGTATGTATAAAACTTTACTTTATCATAAAAATATCATTTTTGTACATGCAACTTACCCGTCAGATATATACTTAGCTGATTGGCACCCTTGGAGGAGGGCAAGAGACAGCAAATAACTAAAAAACGGGAAACAACATATGTTGTAGGATAAACAAAAAAGCATGGTTCTTACCTGATTGGGCAGAAGACTTCATGGATACTGTCTATGAGTCTGCTTGCCTCAGGAGCTTCAGCGAGGATGTGACCTATGACTGACAGCCCTTCTGGATCGTGCCAATGGGGGATGACCCACTAACATGGCAGAGCCTATAGCGGATCGTGTCAATGGGGGCTGACCCACTTACATGACAGAGCCTACACCTGAATCGTATCAATGGGGCTATCCCTCTTATATGACAGAGCTAGGTGTCCATAAAAGATACAAGGAACATGACAACCAATCCCGACCACCTGACCAAGCCTAACCTTGTTAGTGATAAGAATTGAAAGGGGGGGCTTAACTCCACCACCCTCTTCCAACCAACCATAAAAACACACATCACCAAGCATTAAAAACAACTGAATTAACTAAACTAAATAGGATTGGATTCAGCTCCCTGTCCCAGCACCGAATCCGAATTTACGTATGCTCCTAGAGAGAAGCACTTATCATACGTTACTCTAATATCTCGTAAGTAATGAGATGCGAACGTTGAGTTACACCTCCAATAAGTTACCTCTATAATAGACTGGAGAGACAACGTCTTGTGAAAAGCCAAGAATGTTGCAATGGCTCTCACTTCGTGTGCTTTCACTCTAAGGAGCTTGAAGTGCTCATCCTCACACGAGATATGCGCTTCCCTGATGATGTCCTTAATAAAAAAGGAAAGCGCATTCTTTGAGATCGCTCGTGAAGGATCCCTGACAGAGCACCAAAGACTTTCGACCGATCCTCCCAGTAATTTTTTCCTTTCTAAGTAGAATTTAAGGCTCCTGACAGGGCATAGAGTCCTCTCCAACTCATGTCCCGTCACTGAAGAAAGACCTTTTAATTCAAAGGTTCTTGGCCACGGTTTAGAAGGATTTTCATTCTTCGCCAGGAAGAATGGTTTGAAGGAGCATATGGCAGAATCTTCCTTAAAACCAACTCTACCGTCTAAGGCTTGTATTTCACTTATTCTCTTTGCTGAGGCGAGGGCAAAGAGAAAAAGTGACTTCCTGGTGAGATCCCTGAAGGAAGCTTGATGAGGAGGTTCAATTTCTTAGACATTAGGAATTTCAAGACTATGTCTAAATTCCAACTGGGAGGTTTAGAAGTCATGATTTTTGACGTTTCAAAAGACCTTATAAGATCATGAAGGTCTTTATTTTCAGAGATATTCAGATCTCTGTGTCTGAAAACTGATGATAACATACTCCTGTAACCTTTAATTGTAGATACAGCGAGGTTGCATTGTTCCCTCAGGAAGATAAGGAAATCAGCAATGTTTGTCACAGAGGTACTGGAAGAGGATATCTTATAGGTCCTGCACCATCTTCTAAAGACCTCCCACTTCGACTGGTAGGCGCAAGGTTGAGGATCTCCTGGCTCTTGCAATAGCCTTCGCAGCTTTGTGCGAAAAACCTTTCGCTCTGACCAGACCTTCGATAGTCTGAAGGCAGTTAGACTGAGAGCGGGGAGATTCTTGTGGAATCTGTTGAAGTGGGGCTGTTTGAGATCGTTCCTGTGTGGGAGCGATCTGGGAAAATCTACTATCCATTCCAGTACCTCTGTGAACCAATCTTGAGCTGGCCAAAACGGAGCTACCAGGGTCAGTTTGGCGCCTTCTGAAGACAGCGCAAACTTCCTTACCACTTCTCCCAAGATCTTGAATGGGGGAAAAGCATACCCGTCTAATCCTGTCCATTCTAGGAGAAGACCGTCTATTGCAACTGCTCTCGGGTCCGATATCGGAGAGTAGTAGTTTTCCAGTCTTGCATTCCAGTGGGTTGCAAATAGGTCGATATTCGGCCTTCCCCACAGGTTCCACAGCTTTCCGCAGACTTCTCAATGGAGAGTCCACTCTGTGGGAAGGACCTGATCCTTCCTGCTGAGAAGGTCGGCCCTCACATTCCTTTCTCCCTGTACAAATCTGGTGAGGAGTCTGATCTTCCTCTCCTTCGCCCATAACAGCAACGTTTTTGCTGTTTCGTAAAGGGAGAAGGAATGTGTTCCTCCTGTTTCCTTATATAAGCCAGGGCAGTAGTGTTGTCGAGTTTACTTGGACTACTTGACCCCTGAGACTAGGAACTCGAACTTGATGAGAGCCAAATGTACCGCTGTCAGCTCTTTCTTGTTGATGTGCCAGTTCACCTGGTCTCCTTCCCAGGTGCCTGACACTTCTCTCGACCCTAGTGTTGCCCCCATCCCGACCGGGCGTCTGAGAACAACACTAGGGTAGGGCTCGGTAACTGAAGAGACAGTCCTTTGCTTAATTTTCGAGGGTCTAACCACCAGCTGAGATCCTCTTTTACCTCGTCCGAAATTAGGAAGGAAGTTGCTAAGTCCTGAGACTTCTGGTCCCATCTCTCCTTTAGGTAGAACTGAAGCGGTCTTAGATGAAGTCTTCCCAAGAGACGAACTGTTCCAGCGAGGAAATGGTCCCCAGCAGACTCATCCATTCCTCGCCGAACAATGTTCTCTCCTTAGGAAGACTGTCAGTTTTTTCTATGCAGCGATCTATTCTCTCCTGGGATGGAAAGGCTAGAAAATCCCGAGAATCCATCAGAATCCCCAGGTAAACAATGCTCTGCTGCGGAACAACCTGGGATTTCTGTAGAGTTACTAATAGTCCAAGGGACTGGGTCAGTTTTAGGGTGATCGACAAGTACTCCAGACAACTTTCCTTCGATTGCGCTCGGATCAGCCAATCGTCGAGATACATTGATATCCTCACTCCCTCTAAGTGTAGCCAGCGTGCCACATTCCTTAAAATGCCCGTGAACACTTGGGGGGCCGTCGAAAGTCCAAAGCACAGGGACCTGAACTGAAAAACTTTTCCCTGAATCACGAACCTCAGGAATTTTCTTGACGAGGGATGAATGGGAATGTGGAAGTAAGCATCCTGAAGGTCCAGGGAGACCATCCAATCCCCTGGACGAAGAGCTGAAAGAACTGAAGAGGTAGTTTCCATCTTGAACTTCGTCTTGATCACGAAGAAATTCAGGGTGCTTACATCCAGAACCGGTCTCCAACCCCCCGAGGATTTCGGAACCAGAAGAAGCCGATTGTAAAACCCTGGGGAATGGAGCTCTTGAACCGGTTCTATGGCTTCCTTTTCTTGCATTTGCTCCACTGCTAGAAGAAGAGCCTGGTTCTTGACGGGATCCCTGTAGCTGGCGGATAACTCCTGGGAGTTGATGTTAAGGAGGACTTTCCCTGAAGGGGATAAGGTAGCCTCTTCTTAGAATGGAGAGGGACCAGTCGTCCGCCCCTCTCTGTGCCCAGACTTGGCGCGAATTGTAACAGTCTGGCACCCACTGTCGTCTGGAGTACTTCGTTCCTCACTTAGTCCTTTTGATCGGAGAGAGGAAGACCTTCCTCTTCTCTCGGGTCTTTGCTTCTGAAGGAGGATCTAGAAGAAGGACCACCTCGAAAGGGCTCTTGAAAGGGGCCTTCTCCTTCTTGGCGAAAGGAACAGCAGGTCTGATCCTCTTCGATGACTGGGCCAAAAGATCCTGTGTGGCCTTTTCTGATATGGCAGAAATCTCCTTCACCAAATTTTGAGGAAAAGGTGGGGAGAAAGAGGAGCAAACAGAGAGAGGATCTCTGAAGAGGAGACACGGACTTGGTGAGGAAAGAGCTGAATACTGACCTCTTCTTGAGTATACCAGCTCCGAATAAGGCAGCGACTTCCGCGGAACCGTCCCTCACGGCTTTGTCCAAACAAGACAAAACACTCACAAAGTCATCCATACACAGGAATTCGGGGTCTCGAGTCCTGTTGGCCAAAGCTCCAAGAGACCAATCCATAAAGTTGAGAACTTCCACAACTCTATAAAGACCCTTGAGGAGATGGTCCATTTCGCTCATTCCCCAAGAAGCCTTGGCGAGATGAAAGAGAAAGTCTCCTGGAGGAGTCTACCAGATTAGAAAAATCTGCGTCTGCTGATGTGGGGAGCCCCAACCCCATAGGCTCCTTGGTCTCATACCACATTCCTGACTTTCCCAAAAGTTTCAAAGGAGGAAAAGAGAAAACCGTCTTGCTTGCTTCCTTCTTAGATTGCATCCATTCTCCGACTCCTTTAAAGGCTTTCCTCATCGAGATCGTAGGGCGCATCTTGACGAACGAAGAGGGTCTTGCTGACTTGGTGCTGTCCCATAAAGATCCCGGAGAAGGAGGGGCAGCATGACAAAGAGAATCTCCAAACTCCTGAATCAGAACCGAAGCCAACCGTTTGTAATCTGAAACTCCAGCGTCCTTAGGAGATTCCTCCTCTGATACTTCCTCCAATGCAGCAGGCAGAGAGGAAGGCTTAAAAGAAGAGGAGCGCCTATCAGGAGAAGCGAGCCTGGATGGAGAAGCACTCCTGTCCAACAAAGAGCGCCTGCCAGGAGAATGGCGCCTGACACCGGATGGGCGCCTGACAGGAGAGGGGTCCTGTCCACTGATGAGAGCCTTCCAGGGAGAGGGCCCTAAAGCGAGGACGCTTGGCAGGAGGCGGTGTCTGCTGGAAGGAGGAGCTTGGAAGGCGACGGCGCCTGTCTGTCCAAAGGAGAAGTACTGCAGGCGAAGTGCGCCTGGAAGGAGAGGCGCTTCCCTCCGATGATGAGCGCCTGGAAGAAGTGCGCCTGCTGGGAGAGGGCGCCTGCTCGTGAAGAGCGTCTTCGAGAAGAAGAAAACTTGCTACTAGAAGGAAGCTTGGCAGGAGAAGAGCGCTGCGAGTCGAAGAAGAGAGCTTCCTGGAACTCTTAATAGGAAGAAAGTCATCCTTCCTAAGAGACGAGGTATCCTTTGCAAGAGATCCAACAAGTGCGATAACTGCTCCTGGAGGCCGATCAAAATCTTCTTCGTCGAATCCTTAACTCCTGCTGGAGAGGAGGAGGGGGAACTCGAGCTCTCTTCCTGACTATAGGAGAATCCTCGGGAAGCGCTCAGGGCTCGAGTCCAAAAGCTCTACTCTAGGAGCCTTCCAGGATCTCTTCAGAGGCGCGACTCCTCAGCCGAATTCCAACCGCGCCTCGGAGAAGACGCGTCAGGCGACGAGAAACACTTCTTCAGGATGCCTTTCCTATGGCGATCCAAGGCAGCCTGGGGCGCCAACTACAGGATCTGCCGAAGGGACGCCTGATCGTTGGGGATGCTCTACATCCTCCCTGCGGCTTTCGACATTCCTCCTCCACTGGTCCTGGGAGTTTGGAAGAGGTCTAGGCCTAGGAGCAATGCGGAGCCGATCAGACGCCCCCTCCATTGCACTGGGGACACTGCACATATCACTATCACTCTTACCTTCCTTCATCGCACGCAGTTGCGATTTCATCCGAAGAAGTTCCGCCTTCATCGCAGCCATTTCAGAGGACGAATCCACAGGTTCGATGAAGGGAGAAGGGGCTGAAACCAAAGGATTAGGAGAGTCTACTGTGTTAATCTCTACTTCGTGCTCAGCAGAGCGAGACCTACTCGAACTTCTGGAGGAAGCCTTCCTAACTCTATCCTTTTTGAGCTTCTTCAAATAAGAAGTCAAAACCTTCCATTCTTGATCAGACAACTTCTCACACTCCTTGCACCTATTGTCCGAAGAACAATCATTCCCCTACACCTCATACATACAGTGTGAGGGTCTACAGCTTTCGGCAACCTCACCTTACACTCTTGCCTAGCACACACACGGAACACAGGTGAAACATTAACATCAGACATCTTAATGAACAATCCAAAAGCAAATCAAAAAACAGTCCACAATAGCGAATGCCAAACCAAAGATCCAATACGTCACCAAAATCAGGCCAAAACAGATCCTCAGCAAGCGAGAAACGAAAATCAAAGCAAGAGGAACCAACAACAGATGTTGCCGGAACCAGTGACAGAGAAAATCTGATTAGAAAACGGGAATGGTTCCTATTCACGCCACCCAGCGGCGGGTATGGTAGATCACCTGACCTACCTGTGCGTGTGCCGCGAGTTTTGAAATTCTGTCGGGAACGTCGGAGACTATAGCTAAGTATATATCTGACGGGTAAGTTGCATGTACAAAAAGTGGGTGCAGCTCTGTGCCTGGTGTGACAAATTGGGTTCCCATCCGATCACAGCCTCTGTTCTCATTCTGGCCTACTTCTTCATTAACTCATTTACTTATGGAACAGTAATCTCTCTCTTTCTCTCTGTCTTCCTCCAGCATGGGTTATGCAAGCAAATGTTAAGAACTTTTCAGACTAGTTTTGTCATTTTTTCCAGTTGACTGCACATTATTACAAATATTAAACAGTTTAACCAGAAAACTGAGCTACTTCATAACACTCTCACAGGGCTGACCTGAAAGATTTGTCTTTATTAATGAAAAGGTTAAGATTTTACTAAATTACAGCTCTTTCAAAATTTTATAATTGGGTTAACAAAAAATAATGGAGATTCTGACAAAATATCATTACCTGATTTGTTTCCAAAGCTTGACATTCATTATCAATGATATTTTGGACAGTCACACAAAAAATGGTGAACTGTTAGAGTTACAGTACAGTATGTACATAGAGGGATTGGAGCAAGTGCACTATTCATCAAATATCCAAGGGTCAAACGAATGACAAGTTCTAGGACAAGTCAAAATTTCTTGTATGTGTCTGTCCTACTAGAATATAATACAGAATTTATGCCAAAGGCCAAGCGCTGGGACCTATGAGGTCATTCAGGGCTGAAACAGAAATTGGCAGTAGAAAGGTTTGAAAGGTGTAACAGGAGGAAAACCTCGCAGTTGCATTATGAAACAAATGTTAAGAGAAATTGGATAGCAAGATGGAAGAGAATATGAATGGAGGTACAGTAAAAGGAATGAAAGGAGTTGTAGCTAGGGACCAAAGGAACGCAGCAATGAACCTTAAGGGGCGCGCCGATCGCTGAATTTCGAGGAATTATCGATATTGTTTTTTACAGTTTTGGACTGGTATGCTGTATGTCTAAATAAACATGTCCTGAAATATTATTGCAAAAAAAGTTTTTTAAGTGTTTTTTTTTTTTACATTTTTGTTCACCGCATTTACCGGCATTTGAGCGGCATTGAGTGAAAAATTTTCGCAAACATTCTGTATGACTTTTTAGGTGGAAGTGAGAAATGTACTTTACTTTCCTACTAAAACACACATTATCTACGTTAAAAACTGGCTCTATCTCTCAAAAAACATAATATCTGAGTAAATATGTATCTATATATCTCGATATTGCCCTGTGAGCTACATTGTGCGACAAATTGTCGTACAATGTCTGTATGACTTGCCAATTCTGGATAGTAGAAAGTGAGAAATTTACTTCAGTATCCTACTAAAACTACCCATTTTCTATGATAAGAGCTTGTTTGCTCTCTAAAAAAAATATCAAAAAAGTAAATATATGTATGTATCTCGATTTTTTTAACTCGTTATCACAGGTGTACCATGCCAACTAGTACACAAATAATATTTTATGCTTCTTTACATATTTTTACTGGGTATTTTTGGAAATATGAAATTATATATGTAAGTAACAGTTCCAAACAATAAACCATCTCATTTGTGTGTAGTAACTGGTTCTGGTTCAAGCGATATCCCAGTGCTCTGTGACGCATTTCCTTTTTGGATTTTCTTACTGTGTAGTGCATTCACACAATTCCACTGCCATAAGCAAGAAAAGTACGACTCTTATGAAGGAGAAATTTGAACGATTGCGTCTCGTAAGTTTGATACAAGAGAGGGACAAAGCAAACGGGAATAGTCTCGCCTGCTGGGATAGCAACAACACCACAACGCCCATAACTAAGTAAGAGATTTGTTTTCCTGTATTAGTGATATTCTAATTAGTGAATACTATTTTTCATAATATTAATAATTATATATAAAAAAACAAAGCTTGATTTTATTGCAGTGAGTTGTCTGTCTCGTGACTTATGTAGGCTTGGTTGCTCAGTGCTTGCTTACTTTATCCTCTCAGTTGTTTGTTTATTAGCCTCTCCAATATCTGAACGGAAAACATGTACAGTGGTAGCGTATATACTGTATGTTATTCAGAAAATTTATATTCATAGCATATACAGTACTCTTATAGGTTATGAAGAAAACTTTAGGGTGAGTGTAAAACGATGGGAACAAACCTTTCCTAAAATACCATGTTCTGGCCTAACCTCAATAGGGCATTTATTTTTATAAAATTATGAGAAAAAAATTTGCACTGATAGCATATAACCTACTGTTTTTTAAGGTAGCATATACTATTTTTTATAGGTTATGGAGAAAACATTTTAGTGATAGCATATATTAGTGGATTTTTGTTAGGAAAAAACTTTTGCAATGATATATATATATATATATATATATATATATATATATATATATATATATATATATATATATATATATATATATATATATATATATATATATCTCTATATCTCTATATATCTATATCTATATATCTATATCTATATCTATATATATATATATATATATATATATATATATATATATATATATATATATATATATACATATACAATCATGAAGCTACAAATGTTGCTTAATATCAAATTCACGTTACCTCGGGAATATCTCCGATGGAGAATTATCACTGAAGGAGAATTTATATAACTGATAAATGAATTGGTACCGTCGGGACATGCCCTCGACACAGACCTATTCAGTGACTCCAGTTGACGTTACCACCGTGCCATCAAGAGAGGTATAAGTCATTACCGAGTCTGCTGTACTGTTTTTTCTCGTCGTGAGCGGGGAAATTGTAATTAGCCTTGGCAATGACCCACCTCCACCATGATAGTTCGTCGGTACATTTGGAACATGCAGCTCTTATTATGAAATTTTTTATCACACCGTGATTTATATACAATCATGAAGCTACAAAGACAAGCAATATCAAATTCACGCTACCTCAGGAATATCTCCGATGGAGAATTATCACGAAGGAAATTTATATAAGTGATAAATGAATTGGTACCATCCGGACACGAACCCTCGACACGGACCTATTCAGTGACTCCAGTTGACGTTACCA
Organism: Macrobrachium rosenbergii; assembly: GCF_040412425.1. Lineage (NCBI taxonomy): Eukaryota > Metazoa > Arthropoda > Malacostraca > Decapoda > Palaemonidae > Macrobrachium > Macrobrachium rosenbergii. Next base: position 47,420,649 of record NC_089765.1, on the reverse strand, counting down.
CCGCGCCATCAAGAGAGGTATAAGTCATCACCCGAGTCTACTGTACTGTTTTTTCCCGTCGTGGCGGGAAATTGTACTTAACCTCGGCAATGACCCACCGCCCGCCATGATAGTTCATTGATGTACGTTTGGAACACGCAGCTCTTTTTTATGAATAGGTCCGTGAGGAGGTTGGTCCTTCGGACCAATTCATTTATCACTTATATAAATTCCCCTTCGGTGATAATTCTCCATCAGAGAAGTGAACCCTCGTTTATCGCGATAGATAGGTTCCAGAACTGGCCGCGATAGCTGAAAATCCGCGAAGAAGGGACACCATATTTACAGTATTTATTTAACATGTATTCAGACTTTTAAAACCCTCCCTTTACATAGTACTGTTAACAAACCACCCTTTACAGTAATGTACAGATATCTACAATACGTACATACAGTACACAGGCACAAATAATAAGCAATAAAACAGTAAGTGAACATAAAAAAATAGAAAGATTGTTATGGTGCGTACTGTACAATTGTACAGTATATTACTCACCACGATAGAGTTGGAAGTTACAATAAAGCCCTCCTCGTATGTACTGTTAACAAACCACCCTTTAATGTACAGAACACTTAATGCATGTACAGTACCCTAATCTAAAACAGGCACTAATATTAAAATGTTATAATATTAAAGTGTATAAAGAAATAAAGATTGTTACTGTACCTACCATGAAAGAAGTTGAAGAAAAACTTGAATGATGATGGCGATGAATTTGCTGCACAGTAGAAATGATGATGATGAAGCTGATGATGTCTTCTACTGTGCAGCCAATGATTGTATTTTACGTCTCTTCAGACTGAGGTGTCTTTTCCTGGGACACCTCTTCAACTTCTTCCTGGGACACTTCTTCAATTTCTTCCAAAGGCATAGTAGCAGGAGGAACTGGCTCTTTTTTGCGAGGCTGGAAGAACATTGTGATCGGAAGTTGCTGCCGCTGCTTCTTTTCGATCGAAGAGCATCCTGTAGAGTCATGTCTTCATCGATTTTGTTGCAGAACTGCAGAGAACGAACCATATCCTCGCCCCATTCTTGTGACAATTCTTTCAGCTCCTTCGCTAGGTTGCAGAGCTTGGCAAGCCGTTCTAATGTTAAGCCTGTTTCTTGACAACTTCTTGGGTCTCTTCCTGTGGTTCATTTTCTTCCTCACTGGCTGATTTTGTCAGGTCTTGAGGTCTGCATCAGTTAGTGGCTGGGAATGGCAGTCCAACAACTCGTCAACGTCTTCCATCGTCATGTCGCCAAACCCGTCACCTCCAATTATCGCAGCCAACTGCACAGATTTCCGACTGCAGAGTGTTGAATCTCGGCAGGCGTAAATCCTCGTCGTCGTAAACAATCTCGGACCACAACTTCCTCCAGCTCGCGCATTAACGGTAGCAGGTTTCATTTCTTGCAGTGCCTTCTGGATGTTCTGAAGGCACGTGGCAGTGTGTACTGCCGCCAGTACGCCTTCAAATTGAATGTTTCATCCTCATCTTCTTGGCGGCATCCACACACGCAACGAGGTCCGCCAAAGGTATTCTTCGTGTAGAGGGCCTTGAACGCCCTGATAACCCCCTGGTCCATCGGTTGAATTAAGGACATTGTGTTGGGTGGCAGGAACTCAACCTGAATGCCCTCATGCGAAAGATCAGTCAGCGTGTCCACCAGCGTTATCCAACAGGAGAAGGAGCTTAAATGGCAAGCCCTTCTCTAAGAGATATTTACTGACTTGTGGGATAAAACACTGGTGGAACCAGTTGGAGGTCAGCATCTTCGTAATCCATGCTTTTGGATTATGCATCAATACGGGAAGGAGATTCTTATTTTTATTTTTCAAAGCACGAGGTTTTTCGACTTATAAATAAGCCCTGGCTTTAACAAAAATCCTGCAGCATTGCCACACATCACGAGGGTAACACGATCTTTGAATGCTTTAAAGCCAGAGGCTTTGGCTTCTTCTTTGAACAGGAAAGTTCGCGATGGCATTCTCTTCCAAAACAAACCCGTCTCGTCCATATTAAAGACTTGCTCGGGCTTGTATCCACCTTCAGCGATAATATTCTTGAACGTCTCATTCGGCGTAAGTTTCAGCAGCGACCGTGTCAGCCTGAAGCAGCCTCGCCATGCAGGAAACGCTTTTCAGGCGAGCGTTTCTGAAAAGCGAACCATCCTTTGCTGGCGGTAAAACGTCGTGTCTGAGGCTGGGAATCAGTGGATGTCCCTGCTTGAGGTTCATCTACATCATCTTCGTCGTCTTCCTCTTCTTCTTCAGCGTGGTCGCCATCATCTTGAGGTTCCTTTGCGCGAAATTCTCATACAACCTCGAAGCCTTGGTTAGGATGGTGTTCGTATCCAAGGCTATTTTCTTCTTCCGCAGTCGGCAATCCAGATTGACAAAGCACCTTCCATACTGGACGATCGTTTTATTACGAGCGTAACAGTTCGCTTTGCTGACTTGCTAAAGGTGATGGCAGCCGTCTTCCTAATCTTCGCCTCATCCTTCTTAATGTAGCAAACGGTGGATTCGTTCACTCCAAAATGGCGGGCCACGGCTGCGTTACTTCTCCCTTCCTTCAACATATCGAGAAGTGTCACCTTCTCAGCAATCGTCATCATTTTCCGTTGGCGTTTAAGCTCAGTACCAGCCTTAGCAGAAGCAGAACGCTTGGGAGCCATTGTAGGGGTTAAACAAAGTTAAAAAAAGTTCAACTTCAAACACACACTGTCACGCACAGCACTGGTAATGTAAACAGCATCTATCTACCGAGAGAGCAGGAAACGAAGTGGCAGCGAGAAGATGCTGCGGGTCAGAGACAAGGGAAGCTGCTATGGTCGGAGAAATTTGGTCAAAACACCAATCACAGGCGAGATTACAAAACTTGGGAGCTGATTCGTCATCTATCACCAATGGAACCAATCACAGCCCATCTTACATGCTAGTTTCAAATTCAAATATACTTTACGCTATTTTATGCTTTTTTGTTGTAGTAGTATAGGTTTATTCGAGATGTGATTTTTGCAACAAACAATATTATTGGATGCAGTACAAAAGATTCATGGAAAAGATGCACATTCATTACATTTGTATTTTATAATTAGTATATATGTAGCCATCAGCAGCCTTACACCATTCAAATATGACAATGTCAGACTGCATCTGATTAGCGTTTCATGTTCAGTTTAATTTTACTAGTACTATAATGAATTATCGTATGATCACATTCTCTTTTGTTTAATTTCATTTTTGTACTGAATTATATGTCATAATGCAATGAACCAACAGTACTAGCAGATATTAATAATTATTAATGGAATTAATGAAATATTTGGGTCTTCATATATTGCGACTATTTTTGAAATTTCCGGAAAATCCGCTATATATTTTCTCTTATAATATACATACGTAATGGAAAAAATCCGCGAAGTCGTGAATCCGCGATAGTCGAACCACGAAGTAGCGAGGGTTCACTGTATTCCCGAGGTAGCGTGAATTTCATATTAAGCGACATTTGTAGCTTCATCATAGTATATAAATCACGGTACGATAAAAAATTTCATAATAAGAGCTCAGTATTCCAAACATACCAACGAACTATCATGGCGGAGGTGGGTCACTGCCAAGGCTAAGTACAATTTCCCCGCTCACGACGGGAAAAAACAGTACAGCAGACTCGGTAATGACTTATACCTCTCTTGATGGCATGGTGGTAACGTCAACTGAAGTCGCTGAATAGGTCCGTGTCGAGGGTTCATATCCCGATGGTACCTATTCATTTATCACTTATATAAATTCCCCTTCGGTGATAATTCTTCATCGGAGATATTTCAAGTAAGCGTGAATTTGATATTAAGCAACATTTGTAGCTTCATCATTGTATATAAATCACGAGTTGTGATAAAAATTTCATAATAAGAGCTGCGTGTTCCAAGCGTAAAAACGAACTATCATGGTGGAGGTGGGTCATTGCGAGGCTAAGTACAATTTCCCGCTCACGACAGGAAAAAACAGTACAGCAGACTCGGTAATGACTTATACCTCTCTTGATGGCGTGGTGTAACGTCAACTGGAGTCGCTGAATAGGTTGAAAAAGGTTTCAACCCCGATGGTACCCATTCATTTATCACTTAAATAAATTCCCCTTCGATGATAATTCTCCATCGGAGATATTCCCGAGGTAGCGTGAATTTGATATGAACCCTTAAAAGCCGACTGGACATATCGTAAGTCGACTAAAATTGTCTGTTGGGTGACAAGTGGACGTACCGTACGTCGACTACAAAAAATTTCAACCTTCAGTCAACTTTGACTCAACTGAAATGGTCGAAAAATGCAATTGTAAGCTAAAATTCTAACATTCTAGTAATATTCAATCATTTACCTTCATTTTGCAACAAATTGGAAGTCTCTAGCACAATATTTCGATTTATGGTGAATTTTTTAAAAAAACTTTTTCCTTACGTCCACGCGGTAACTCGGCCAAAAATTTCAGAAATTCTTTCGTCATTTTGTTGTAATTTTTGCACCGTTTTATATTAGCCGTTACATAAAGTTTTATATATGAAAATGTGCAAAATTTCATGTAAAATACAACAAAAAAACAACCCATGGTTGTAGCTTTTATCAGTTTGGAAATATTTTCATATAAATCACGATAAGTGCCAAAATTTCAACCTTCGGTCTACTTTGACTCGACCGAAATGGTAAAAAAACGCAATTGTAAGCTAAAACTCTTACATTCTAGTAATATTCAATCATTTACCTTCATTTTGCAACAAATTGGAAGTCTCTAGCACAATATTTCGATTTATGGTGAGTTTTTGAAACAAACTTTTTCCTTATGTTCGCGCGCGGTAACTCGGCCGAACATCTCAGAAATTTTTTTGTCACTTTGTCGTAATGTTTGCACCGTTTTATATTTGTTGTTACATAAAGTTTTATATATGAAAATGTGCACAATTTCATGTAGAATACAACAAAAAATAACTCATGGTTGTAGCTTTTATGAGTTTTGAAATATTTTCATATAAATCACGATAAATAGAAAAAAATTCAACCTTCGGTCAAATTTAACTCTACCGAAATGGTCGAAAACTGCAATTGTAAGCTAAAACACTTACAGTCTAGTAATATTCAATCAATTACCTTCATTTTGCAACAAACGGGAAGTTTAGCACAATGTTTCGATTTATGGTGAATTTTTGAAAAAAAATTTTATTACGTCCGCGCGTTACGAATTCATGCATCTTGTGATAATATTTTCTCTGTGTTGCTTTGATCGTTTTACAATTTGTTATATACCAAAATCATCGCAATTTAGTGTACAATACAAAGAAAAAATAACTCATTAGCTTTAACCGTTTTGCTCACAGCGCAATTTGTATACAATTATATATGACTTTTTTTTTGCGCTGTCATATATTTCAATATTTATATATGATAATGAAATTTTTTTTCATTTCTGATGGTTCCATACTAAACTTCAGGCAATGGCAAAAAAAGGAGCCAAAATTGAACTCTTAATCTTAAAAACTAAGCGTGCTGTGATTTTTTTAAAAAAACATTTTTTCCGCTTTGGCGCTAACTCCCGAACGCCGCCGGCATACGGCAGACACTTTGGTAAATAGAGGCTCGGCGTTTAAGGGTTAAGCGACATTTGTAGCTTCATGATTGTACATAAATCACGGTGTGATAAAAAATTTCATAATAAGAGCTGCATGTTCCAAACGTATACCAATGAACTATCATGGTGGAGGTGGGTCATTGCCGTGGCTAAGTACAATTTCCCCGCTCATGACGGGAAAAAACAGTACAGCAGACTCGGTAATGACTTATACCTCTCTTGATGGCATGGTGGTAACGTCAACTGGAGTCACTGAACAGGTCCGTGTCGAGGGTTCGTGTCCCGACGGTACCAATTCATTTATCACTTATATAAATTCCCCTTCGGTGATAATTCTCCATCGGAGATATTCCCGAGGTAGCATGAATTTGATATCAAGCGACATTTGTAGCTTCATCATTGTATATAAATCACGGTGTGATAAAAAATTTCATAAGTGTTGTGTGTTCCAAACGTACCAACAAACTATCATGGCGGAGGTGGGTCATTGCCGAGGCTAAGTATAATTTCCCCGCTCACAATGGGAAAAAACAATATCGCAGACTCGGTAATGACTTATACCTCTCCTGATGGCATGGTGGTAACGTCAACTGGAGTCACTGAATAGGTCCGTGTCGAGGGTTCGTGTCCCGACGGTACCAATTCATTTATCACTTATGTAAATTCCCCTTCGGTGATAATTCTCCATCGGAGATATTCCTGAGGTAGCGTGAATTTGATATTAAGCGACATTTGTAGCTTCATGATTGTATATAAATCATGGTGTGGTAAAAAATTTCACAATAAGAGCTGCGTGTTCCAAACGTACCAACGAACTATCATGGTGAAGGTGGGTCATTGCTGAGGCTAAGTACAATTTCCCCGCTCACGACGGGAAAAAACAGTACAGCAGACTCGGTAATGACTTATACCTCTCTTGATGGCGCGGTGGTAACGTCAAATGGGGTCGCTGAATAGGTCCGTGTCAAGGGTTCGTGTCCCGACGGTACCAATTCATTTATCACTTATGTAAATTCCCCTTCGTTGATAATTCTCCGTCGGAGATATTCCCGAGGTAGTGTGAATTTGATATTAAGCGACATTTGTAGCTTCATGATTGTATATAAATCACGGTGTGATAAAAAATTTCATATATAATATATGTGTGTATGTATATATATATATATATATTATATAAATATATAAATGTGTATAGTCCCCGGTTTACGACAGGTCTGGCTTACGACGTTCTGAGGTTCAACGCTTTTCAAATATATTCATCAGAAACTGTTTCCCTGTTTACGACGCATTTTCCGGGGTTACAACACGTCGTACACTGATCCGATGAAAGAAATACGGCTCCAAAACAGCGGAATAATAAAAATTTGGAGCTTTTTTTATGAAAAACTCAATAAAAATGCAGTTTACATTGTTTTCAATATACCCAAACCATTAAAATTAAGGTTTTCTTAGGATTATTGACGATTTTTGATGATTTTTTAGTTTACGACGTGGCGTAGAAAAGGAAGCCCCGTCGTAAACTGGGGACTGCCTGTATATGTATATATATATATATATATGCATGTTTAATATATACGTAAATATCTTTTACTGTAATACAACAGTATATGATAAAAAAGGCCCATAAAACACTATTTGAACATTGCAACCATATATATCGAGCACTTCCTTCTGTGCCCCTGTTCATTGGTAAAATATGGGGAGATGATACATTGCAAGTGTATATATACTGCCACGCCTACATATGCTTTAAATATAAAAACTTGTAACACATCATGTGTACATATTTTAACAGGGAACATGGGCACAGAAGGAAGTGCTCAAAATATGTTGCAGCATTCAAATAGTGTTTTATGGGTCTTTTGTTTATATATTATATTTATATGTATATGTACACTATATGCATATGTATGTGTGTGTGTGTGTGTATATATATATATATATATATATATATATATATATATATATATATATATATATATATATATATATATATATATATATATATATATATATATATATATCTTCTTCGTTTTTAACATGCTTATAATATAATATATATATATATATATATATATATATATATATATATATATATATATGTGCATATATATATATATATATATATATATATATATATATATATATATATATATATGTGCATATATATATATATATATATATATATATATATATATATATATATATATATAATGTGTGAATGTGTATATATATGAATGTGTATATATATATATATATATATATATATATATATATAAATGTAAATTTTAGGTAACATATAAATCAAGAGAGAGCACATTTCTATTCATTTGTTTATATTGAAAATTTCAGGACATATTTCTTATATGACAAAATAGTTTTTGTGCAAAAATCAACCTTCTAACTGTCATAGTTTCATAGTTATTACAAAAAAACAATAATTTTTTTTCTTTTGCCTTTTCTCAAAACTTAGTTTTTTCAAAAATAAAAGCTTATAACTCCAAGAAGACTGAACCAAATTTTAGAGTGAAAATTTTTTTTGCATATTATTTTTGAAAAGTTTTGAAATCTTTTTCCAAAGCAAAAAAAAAAAATTAACTTAAAAGTAAAATTTCTAAATTTCCCATATAGGTAATTTTCATTATTAGTTGAAGATTAAGTGGTAAAAATCTGAAGCAAATCCCTTCATTCATAAGGAAGCTATAAGCACTTACCTTGTAATGGGGCCTTATGGAGTCAGCGCTCCCCTTAAGTAATGCCTACAGAGCACCACGTGAGGTGCAATGAGAGCACTAACCCCCTACAGGGGTTTGCCCTATTGATGCAATGAATTCCATATTCCAATACTGGGCTTGATTTGTTTGAACCTGATGCTAGCATACTGATGATAATGGGTTTTAGAAGTGGTATATAAACACTAATAGGAATTTCTACATGTTATCTTGTCATACTGTAGTAATTGAAGCTTTGGCTGCTTTATTGACTTCATTTCCTCTCATGGCAACGCAGGCAGGAATCCCACGCATTGCACAGACCAACATTAATCCTCCAAGTTGGAACTTGACCTTAGAGCTGACATCCTCACAAGATTACCTGATGAACCCTAGTTGCTGACTCCTTGTTGGATATAACCCTCAAGACAGTGTTCTTTACTCTATTGTCTCCTCTCTTATTAAGGCAGCTTTCATCTGTCTTGAAATTCATTGCCAAAAAACAGTCAAGTAAATATGGATCATTCTTAAGACTTTCTTGCCATGCCTTGCCTTACTCTCCTCCTGACGACAATCTTCTTTGCCCAGTGAGTCATCGAAATGTACCTCCAAAGGAGAGTATCTTTTCTCCTATCTTCTACTTGTCTGTTCATTCACACATCTACAAAATTTTCCAGTTTAAAACTTTCTATCTTTTACTGACTTTGGCAGGTTACCTCACAAGCTTATTTGGAGGTCTCACAAAAGGGCATATCACAAATCAAAACCAATTTTCATCAGTTCAGGCTCTCAGCCCTTCATTGGCTGAGTCGGTTGAGCTTCAGACTGTCACTCGATGGGCCGGACTTCAATTCCCACGGCCGGCTGATGAAGAGTTAGAAGAATTTATTTCTGGTGATAGAAATTCATTTCTCGCTATAATGTGGTTCAGATTCCACAATAAGCTGTAGGTCCCGTTGCTAAGTAACCAATTGGTTCTTAGCCACGTAAAATAAGTCTAATCCTTTGGGCCAGCCCTAGGAGAGCTGTTAATCAGCTCAGTGGTCTGGTAAAACTAAGGTATACTTAACTTAGTTCAGGCTCTCTCCTCTTCCTTGGCAATCAAGTGCAACCTGAAGCTTTTACTAATCCTTTGAGATGGCATTTGGCATTATCAAAACATTCACTTGATTCTACTTTTACGATAACACAAATAAATATCTTGATGTTAACATGTTAGGACTGACTGTCACGGAGGACCATGTTTTCCTGATTGGGAGTGGTACTGGTTATTCATAATCATCTTCATGATCATGGTTCTGGCACACCTGAAGGCTTTTGCTATCCCTGAGTACTCATCTTTATGCTTTATGTTCTTGGTGAGTGCATTCAGTTTCAGAATTGCCCTAACATTTAATCATTTATTTAATGAGCTAAGACAGCATTAAATTTTCCCACTACCCACTGCCTTACTCAAATTAGTTTAAACTTGCAGGTGGCTAGACATTAAATTCAGCTTATATCAAGTCCTTTAATTCACGATTCAAAATTCCCAATTTCTCACCTATTTGACTGAATCTACAGTACAACTTTCTCCTGAAGGTTCACATCTTATTTTTGTGTTCATTTACCTTTAATTTCTTTTATACATTCCATCCCAATTAATTTTTACCTCAACTCAATGTAGATTAATATGCTGTAAGCATCTGCTTTGTTTAATTCTGTATTCCCCAAGAGCATCAAGTCCTCCAAGCCAAGAACGAAGGGGTATTCATAAACACAAAACTTTAAAAATAAAATACAGTAGGCTATCTAATATAAACTTACCTGGTCATTCAAAAGACCTGGGAGAGTCGCAAGACGAGCAGACACCATTCTTCTGAGTTCATCTGGGGAGGATATATTAAGTGACGACAACACAATTGAATGTCGAAGGTCTGTGCACAGCAGATGAGCAAGGTGTAGATCAGCTACAACTGACGATAAGACCACAACCAAACTGAGTTCTTCTAATGATTCTATATGGTGCCTTTTTCTTGGAGACATCTATGGAAGATAAAAATTCTTAAGATTGTAGAACAGGCTATGAAAAATTCACACTTAAAATATCATTTCTCCTTTCTAATCAAACTATTAGAAATGCAAGGCTTGGGAGGCTAATTCCTCTAAGTACCTACAATACACCATAAGAGTGGGCAAATAGAATTAAGAAAAATGATTGACAGAGCTCTGCTTCAAAAAAGTTTTGCAAGACATATAAGCTGAAATTCTCCAATATCACACCCATCAGGATTTGTTCATAAAAAAAGTCTATATTCCTAAGTTTCCATTTGTTACTGGTTGGAAATGAAAGGCTCATAAAATTTTCTACCCACCAAGACTCGATCATATTAGGTAGACATCAGGCAACGGTGTACAACAGGTGTTTACAAATGCAAGAGACAATACTATCTTCAAGAGCAAATTTAATAAGCCGAATGTTACAACCCTGTCAGGGTTTCTGATGTTTTACTTTTATTGGATTTATCATGCCACAAAATTTATTACAAAAGTTTAGCCAGATAGCTAAGTTAAAATTTGAAAGAATCCTGGAACCGACAAAAAGAGATTTACTATACAGTAAAACTAGTCCAAAAATTGAAGCAGAAAGCTGTAGACACTCAACATGTTACAGAGTGAGGAGCATTGAAAAGACAGAGAGCATCACTGCTGGAAGTCATAAACTTGACTGCTGTTTTCACATACGATGTACCAGCTACTTCGGTCCACAAAGACAACAACTGACTCATTACAATATATATAACTAATTGCAGGGATGTCTGAAAATTGTTAAAGGGGACTGCTTTGCTTGATCTGGTCATAACAAATACAGTCTCAATTTAATGCCTTACTTACTAATCTAGTCCCAAGCAGCTGAAGACCCCGCATCCTTAGTTAGGTTAGTTTAGGTTATTTCGTTTAGGTTATTTCTGGTTGGGTTAGGCTGGAACCCCATAAATTCTAATTTAATTTAAAATGCTTCAGGTTAGGTTAGGTCCATGGGGAAGGAGGGGGGGGGGTTGTTATTGTAGGTCCCTCTCAGCCAGGTAAGGGCTCAGTGCTCTATGTTATGTTAGGTCACAACCCTATTATTCATTTTAATTTATAGTGCCCTAGGTTAGGTTGGGTGGGGGGGTCCAGAAGGCTTTGGACCCAATGCCCTGGTTTACGTTAGGTTAAATTCATCCTTGTATTAAATTCATTTTATCTTTTCCCCGACACCCAAAAAAGCCTGGTTTCCCATTGTGGTCCCCCATAATTTTAGGGTATAAGGGGAGGGGCCTTCAGTATTTCTAAAACTATTAATTTGCTTCCAAAATTAATGTCAGGTATATTAAATGCACACATTAATATATATTATATATATATATATATATATATATATATATATATTATATATATATATATATTATATATATATATATATATATATATATATATATATATATATATATATATATATATATATATATATATATATATATATATATATATATATATATATGAAAATGACATTTTCAACTCCACAATGTGATTAAGGTTTTAGTAAAAATCTACCTCTTGGAATTTAATTCTATAGTCTCACAACCATGATGAAAATTTTCTCTGCAACTGTGCAAGGAAGTTCTCAAGATATTTTTCAAGGAATATCATGTAATGGGAAAACTGACCCTGTCTGGTAACGAATTCAAAATTCTCGCTGTACCTCACCGCTCTCAAAACAAAGTGGCCTGTCTTAGTATTTCATCTTTTTCAGGAAAGCAGTTTAAAGTTTTTGCTCAAATGTTTTCATTTACTAACATATTAGTAATAAAGGTATTTAGATGCTGTTAACATAAACAGATACATCAGAAATTGAATTCTTTCATACATATACTCAAATTTTAGTTAAATACAATTTTAGGGAGTTTGGGTGGCCTTAAAGTTCATACGCCTGTTTGTCTTGTGACAAAAAGTGTTTACACTGGAAGGTTGTAGTTATGCCACAGATACACCTGTTTGTCTTGTACCTTAAATTTTCTTCATACTTGAAAATGGTGTGGTTGCACCACTGATACGCCTGTTTGTCTTTGTAATCAATGATCCCTTAGAATTGGTCAATTATAAACTTCCCGCAGGTTATAACGGAGTTATGCCTGATGTTGTCTATTGGGCTTGTCAAACTTAGAATCAAGTCATAAGTACATCGTGCCAAGCTGCATGTTAAGGCCGTAAGATGATATAAAATCTAAAATGAAAAAAAAATGCTAATTAACTCAACAGTGTTTAGTAAAACAAAACTTGTCACCATTAATGTGTGACCAGGGAAATTAATAGAAGCGAACCAAATTTAAATCTTTGATGAATCCATAACAACCATTAGTCATTCTGTTACTAGGATAATTCAGTAAAATTTAAAAAAAATAATATTAACTCTAGGCAGAAAAAGTTTATTATATAATTTGAAAAAACAAAACAATCATGCTTCTAACCACATATTAAAAATTTAGCTGAAAATAACTAAGGCTTTGTATTCCTTTGAGACTAGTGGATAAAGAACACGTCTTCATGTAGCCTGTTAGTATTTTCATACTCAGCAGAATAAAAGTCGGCTGATTAGACCTACCTTGCTTCAAACTAACACATAAGTCCTCTTTGGAGGAAACATTAAAAAATGAATCTTTCGAATCCAGTGCCATAACAGAAATAATATTGTGTAATACAAAATTACATTTTTTGAATTGTCACTTAATTTTAAAAAAATAAACTCGCCTATTCCCTTATGACTGGTTTTGATAAATCAGATTCACAGCCTTCTATTGTATAGATAATGAACAGTATCTGTTGACCTTCCTTAAATTATAAAAATGTGACTTCACTTTAGAGAAGACGATGAAAAAGAAAATCACCCCTTCCAAACGTCACTTTATCTCAATGTGACAAAAATTTGAAAAAATTCACATATTCCAATGCTCTAATCACTGGAAAAGCACCTTCACATAATGACAGTAAATCTTCATATTTGCCTTTGGCAATTTTGGGCGCTTGTGAATATAACTTATGAAGCTCATTGGTTATACCAAATTCTAATGCTGCACTGTGCATGTCGTTGCCTCAGAGCTAGGGACATGTACTCCTCTTGCAACTGGCTGCTTTTGAAGAAGATTCTGTAGGTCCCTGTTTTCTTAACCATTATCTCTTTCATTTTCGTCCAGTCCACTGGCCCTCCTTGATTGTCAGATCTAACAGAGAGGATTCGAAGTTCTTTTGACAGTAGCTTAAAATCTAGGAAGTCATGACTCTGGGGTGTGTGTACGATATAAGGTTTCTTCCTTCTCGCCAGTTTGAAAACTGGGACAAGTTGTGAGGGGATGTACAAATCTCCAGCATTGTCTAATGCTGTTTTGATTGCACTATGTGCTGAGTCTCCCTCATTCTGGCCATGATAAGGCTCAAAATAAATTAATGAGATCTTTTCAATTGAAACCTCCAATATGCTGATATAGTGCAATAACACTGTTGCAATGATTGAGTTCTTGTTTTGTCCAGGACATCCATCTGCAAACAAAGTCACCTCTTTATCCCAGCAGTGTTTATATGGTCTAAATAAATTTTTAGGCGTGTTCCACTTTCTGAAGAACCTCTTTTACCCAGGGCTTCATGCCAAATGAAGCAATGGCACTCTCTAGTTTTCAATTCATACACCGTCAGATTATAGTTTGCTAACCTCCTTTTATAGAACATCTGATTGTCATTAGTTTGTGGTAGATAAATAACCTGTTGAAGATCAAATGCTGCCACTACTATACTGTTATCAGTTTCTGTTTTTGCCTTGTCTTTCCTTAGTCGCACAGCTTCTTTTCTTTCTCTCTTTTGTGTTGCAGAATTAATTCTTCAAGTTCTTTCTTTTTTTCTGCATCTCCTTTCCCGTAATTTTCACTTATCTTGCACATGTATTTTTTTAGGGTTGTGAAATATTTTGTGTTTTCAGGATGTTATAATACGCTGAATAAGATGCAAAAACCCCTTTTGAGGCATTCTCTTCTTTGAACATTTCATACATTATCTGTTTATTGAGATTAGGATGCTGATACTCTCTCTTGGAATCTTGGCGAATATAATGAGACTCTGTTCTGGGAAATCTATTGATGGGCTCTAGAATTGCCTCTCTTCTTTGCTTATCTTCTTCTAGAAATTTTTTTGGCCTCCCTCCTCTCCTCTCCTTCTCAACAGTGCCTGCTGACTGCCTTTACTTAAGAGCTGTCCGCAGTGTTTTTTCTGAAATGTTGAGGGCATTCAGAAACATGGTTTTACAAACTGGAATAGGCTGACTGTCATTACTTGGTAAGTGGTACAAAAATGAAATTGATCTCCTTGATGCATGGTTTTCCACTATTCTCTGTTTCACTTCTGTTGGTTGCACAAATCAAACAAAGTATTCTCTCTGCAGCTGAAGACTGCTAGTCCCATAGAAACCCTTAACTATAGTCTCTCTTTGCTCTTCTGAAAAAGAGAAACATTCTTTACCCATTATGGTACATCCAGTGCCATTGCATCTAGGTTTTAAATAAATCCTAGCAGAAACAGTTCTTCCTGTCTTGGGACTGATATATGCTTCACCTTTGGCTCTGCATTCATGTGCCTTTTTTCTCTTATTTTCACTTCTTTTTGCCAAACGAGCAAGTGCCCCTTTCTCTCTCTTTGGTCCTTCCACCTTAAAGTCTTCAGGCTGCATAGGGATGGCAAATTGCTTCTTGATCCTCACTGGTTTAACTCGATGGATGATCTTATGATCATTTTCACATGGCCCATTTTTTACAACATGATTGTAGCACAACAGCTGATTGCATATTATGTAGCAAGAACTAAAGACTTCACCTTGACAATCTGACACTTCGCAGCCTTTGACATGAGAGTCTGGTACATAAGGAGGATCATTATCACTGTCGTAGATGGGGGATTTACTATCCTCACCAATTTCATCATCACTGGGAGAAATTTTGGGATCACGGTTTTCAGCCTGTTGTTCCTGTATTTCCCTATTCAGAACTCCTGTATCAGCATCCTCTTTCAAAAAGCTAATGGGAGATTGGGTGTCATCAGTATAGCAAGCACATTCTACATTGTCCGTCTCTTGCAGTTTTCTTTTTTTCTTCCCTTTTGTAATATAACAACGAAAAGTTTTCTGTCCTTAATAATCTATAGAAAAAAATGGAACACATGCTTAACTAAATTAAAAATATATCATTAAACCCCAGAATGAAGACAAACAGGCGTATCATAGCATACGCCTATCAGACTTTATGACATTGATTACCCTGTATCATGGCAAATGGGCGTAACTCGAAGAACGCCTGTATATCTTGTGTGTAGTAATAATTCTTTGAGTTAAGCTGACACTCACAGGTTTATTACCTCCAAAACTAAGCCCCGTGGAGATACGCCGATTAGAGGGATCGATAGATCTCACCACAAGGATTTTCACGGTAGTAATGTCTCAAAATTGCCAAAAATTGAGATACTCCCCTTTGTTTTGAGAGCGGCGACCTGTAAAGCATCTACCAATTAAATTGAGGGCCCAGAGAGTGACAGATTCATAAGAAAACCAAAATTATTCAAGTGGCCTTAAAATAAACAAAGGCAGTCAGGACTGAGGTTTACTGTCGTGTCATACATAGGTTATCATATATAACTGCATTTCTCATTACTGAAAAATACCTTCTCCGCTAAAGTTTTCAAAAAATTTGGTTCATATTATTTGCATCGCCAAAGCACAGTAGCTTATCTTATATATAGAGCAAAATAAATTTTTAAATTTTACATGTAGTGCAAAATAAATTATAATCATTACTCCTGCTTTTCAGTATCAGTAGTAAAGACATGAAAGAGGAGCATTTGGACTCAGAGAGCTGAAATAAACAAATGACCTAAGGTCTTGTTCATCATTTAATCATTCACAATCCCAGATGCTCATGCATATAACAATGTAATGGCAGCAATTGTATAGATAACTCATATATATAAAATAAATTATAAACTTCCATTGTGGACATCTTTGTTTATTTCTAATTGTTTTTCATAGTACACACATTTATATATATATATATATATATATATATATATATATATATATATATATATATATATATATATATATATATATATATATATATATATATATATATATATATATATATATGTATATAAATATAGTTTGATGATACCCTTGCCACAGGCAAAATATCTGGTCAGTACCATCAATAACTCTGAAGTGTGAGGTTTTTTGAATGAATTCTGACATTATGTGAGTATGGAAATATCAAAGTTTACCGAATTCCAAAGCAATGACATGGTAACCGCTTGAACTCCCGTCAGGTCTAGCCCTTCAGCCATCTAAGCTTGGCCAATCCACTTCTTCTATGATTCCCTGGGTCTTTCTAAAGGTCTAGTTCCCTTACAAGCTGTTCTTAACCCCTTCTCATCATATGTCCAATTATTTAAATAGACTACACATCTATAATCTTGGTAGGCCTGTGATTTTCCAGCTGCTGTATCCTATCGTTTCTTTCACTGTAGGCCAATTCTGGCCATGTATCGTAACATTCAAAAGGCTTGAGATACAAGAAGCTGCACCTTTTCAAAACTTTTAGGCTATATTTAGTGACCATGTGTCCTCGAAACAGAGTAGTAGCCTAGCCTACAGGATAAGCTAGCCTAAGTCATCTGCTTGCCTAATGCAACAGACTAGACCCAGGCCTACTTTTAACCAAACTGCCAATAGATAATCTAGCCAACTCATCCTATTCCATCCCTGCTGTAGGTTAACTAGTCTACCATAGCCTAACCTTGGCTATAGGCCTACTCCTTTTCTCATTAGCTAATCTATGTAGCTTAATAGCATAGAAGCAGACTAGGCTTCTGCTACAGTACGGTACCTCTTCAGAAATCAGCCATCTGCCACAACACGGAGGTTGTTATCCTGGTTCAAGAAATCATTATAGGCCCATTCCTCTGCTCCTCTTAGTGTTGTCCTAGTTCACGAATTCCTTATAGCCTAAGCCTATTCCTCTTTTCTCTTCTTGGTTTATGAAATCCAGACATGAAAATGGCCATGAATGTTATTAGAATTTTTGTTCAACAACCAATTACCTGAGCTACTGCTGGTAAAGGTGTTAAGACCTCTGCTTGCCATGCCTGATCAAGGAAAAAGATTGTCAAAGGCCCCAGCCTCAATTACAATCTAGTATATTGGAGGAATATTATGGAACACAATAAGGTCTTGACTAGTTCACTTTCTTCAAGCAGGCTTTCAAGTGCTCTCTCCCTAATAATAAGGATCTAGAAGGAGATCAAAAAGTAAATTTCCCACGACTGAGATTGAACTACAATAGGGTATAGGCTAGGCCTATTTGAGGAAAATCATGGTAGAATAAGCAGGCCTCAACTAGTTTAACTTCTTACAATACTCTTGGAAATGTTCTCTTCCTAACAGAAGGAACCAAGACAGCGATTAATAATGCAATTTCTTTTATTTTAGCATCAATTAAAATGTCCAACACGCTTACGAGGAAATCTGTGGGATGACTCCATGATCGCTTGTGTTTGCGACGATTCAAGTTTCCCTAAACCAAAATTCTCGATTTAACCATAATTAACAGTGTAAAATAAAAGCTACATTGTCATATTACAGTGTCCTACCTTAGAGATGTGTAGGAAGTGTCACAGGTATTTAACACAAGGGTAAAAAGTAGATAAAAATGAGACGTTCTTGGGTTACCCTGTCTACCTTCCACAATGTTTACATCTAGAGAGGGAAACACCGACATCCAGATGTATCTTCATGGCTTTAATTTGGCATGCAAGCAGAATTTCAAAATACAACATCATAAAATTACATCTTTGTATGTTTTTTAAAATATAGGAAATACTCATGGATCACCTCTGGTAGATTATGTAATTTCTTTCAAAATTAAGAAAACAAAATTATCACCACAGACATGCTGAGAACGAAAACGTATTCGAACATTAAGTACGGACCGTGTTTGGAAGACGTGCATTTTTATATTGATTAATTGTAATTACTTTCAAATTATACCATAATGAACAAAACTCTTTTCTCGCTAAGTGGGAGTTATTTTCCCTTCACCTTAAGATAATAATCGTCATATGCTTTTTTTGATTTGAGCTAAGAGATGAGCGACATACAGTGGGTTGTAATTATTATTTAGATTAATTCTGTGACACACAACTAAGCCCAGTACATTTTATATCGATAACCTTTAAATGACATTGAAAATTCGAAGACAACCGTGTAATATAAATATATTTACAAGAAGAATTCACTTCGTCATGTATTTCTGCACGTTATCTACGTCTGTAATTAATCGCACCGCCTGGTTGCCGTTGTCAATTAAAAGAAAGGGAAAAACAAGAACGGAGTTTCTTCCATCGTCGCCGGTAAATGTAAATTTACACGCGCAAATACTTTATCTTAAAGAAGCCCTCGATTAACTAGTTACCAATTCCAGAAAATAACCTGACATGGCAATTTTTATTTTAAAACGCAGCAATAACGACATTTACGAATGCAGTCAGTTTCTGATGACCATCGAACTCCATTTGCATACAGTTGATCGTAACTGGAGCTGATGACGCCGTAAGCGATGGCAACTTTCAAAGGAGTGTGTCGATACGCTTGGTGTCTACTAAATAAATAAATGGAAAATGTGACGAGAATAATATACAAATTCATTTCAGTAGTGTAATATTTCCGAGTATGTCACTTTTTTCTCATTTGTGGTCTCTTTCCTAATTCTTTCATGTAGCTAATATCTATACATGCAGTATTATCTCAACTTGTTTTCAGTAAAACTTTACCTATTGCACCACCCCAATTCTTTCACTTGATAATTAACTTTGAGCCGCAGGACGAGGTACATTTGTGATTATCACCTACATGTCTTGAGCCCCTGTGGGCGTTTTCGAAGATGATCCACATGTGCTGATCCACGTCGCTTTCTTCTTGAAACTTGTGTCGCATGTATTCCAAGCAACAGGCATCTGTTATGAGACTTTCCTGTAGCTCCCCCGACAATACGGAAGCGCAGAAACCCTTTCCCATATGATGCAGGAGCAACAGCAATGCGTGGTTCCCAAAGGTAATGCTTGGTTCCCCAGTGGCATCAAGTAGATGCCTTGGTACTTGACAGTCTAACCTCAGTTCTAGCTAACTTGTACGCATCTCGACTGCTATTTGTCACCCTCCAAAATGGGTGATGCCAGAGTGACCTGGGCACCAACACGTCACTACAAATTGATATCAATATTAATCTACACTACAGTTATTCAAGTAAATTGTATATTTCCAATATCTCTGAAAAATATATCACTCTTAATTAATTTGCTTTTAGCTAGAATTAGAGATTTAATTTAAACACTGTAATTAATTGCATTAGTAAGATTCCAAAAAGCTTTCAACAAAGTTGATCTGACAGGTTTTGTGACCTTTCGCCGTGTCTTGGCGCTCCGATCATCCGTAGATTAAGGTGTATTTTGCAATTTAAAAATAAAGAATCTTTATTAACGTGTCTAGAGTTTATCTCTTCTGTTAACACAGAATTTTCAGCATTCAGTTCTTGCTTTTGGGAAAAAATTTAAAAATTAAGCCATTTTCTAAATACCAAATATTCCTTCAAATAAAAAGATTACCGAGCTACTACTTATGAATGAATGGAGGCTGCAGATAGTAGCGTTGGTAGGTCACTTGAACTGACCAAATTTTTGCTTGTTTTTTTTGTGTGTTTGCTGGTGCGGAAGGTGAATTATTATTATTATTATTATTATTATTATTCAGAAGACAGACCCTGTTCAGATGGAACAAACCCACCAGGGCCACTGACTTGAAATTCAAGCTTCCAAAGAATATGGTGATGATTAGGAAGCAAGAGAAAGTAAAGGGAAATACAGAAAGAAGAGATCTCATTTATTAAAAAGAAAAAAAAATACTAATTAATAAACAGGTAAAAATGTATTAAAGTGCAAGGATAATAGCATTAGGGTAGTGATGCATTGCATCTTCGCTTGAACTTTTGAAGCTCTTGTTGGACAGATTAGGTAGGGAGAATAGAAAATAGAGAGAGAGAGAGAGAGAGAGAGAAGAGAGAGAGAGAGAGAGAGAGAGAGAGAGAACAATGATAACGCCTGGGTTGTTTTCGCTTGAGAAGCTAAGAAGTGATGACTGATACAAACCATCTTCCACGAACTCAAAACAGTGAGCGAGTATATCGCGCCCAGGGCCATAAAACCGATCATAAAATTTGGAAACTGTGGCCTCATGATTTAGCTTATTTAGTGATGATTCAGCACCGCCAAAAAGCTAACGCCAGCCATCTCTATAACCTCGCCTTCACGAGGCGTTTTCATGGAAACTCCAGGAAATTGGGGGCTGGAAAAAGTGATGTACTTCAACACCCTCCAATCAAACATTCTAGGGACGGGTCTTTTACACCCACTGCAGATAGTAGCGTTGGTAGGTCACTTGAACTGACCAAATTTTGCTTGTTTTTTTTTTGTGTGTTTGCTGGTGCAGAAGGTGAATTATTATTATTATTATTATTATTACTATTATTATTATTATTATTATTATTATTATTATTATTATTATTATTATTCAGAAGACGAACCCTGTTCATATGGAACAAACCCACCGGGGCCACTGACTTGAAATTCAAGCTTCCAAAGAATATGGTGATGATTAGGAAGCAAGAGAAAGTAAAGGGAAATACAGAAAGAAGAGATCTCATTTATTAAAAAGAAAAAAAAAAATACAAATTAATAAACAGGTAAAAATGTATTAAAGTGCAAGGATAATAGCATTAGGGTAGTGATGCATTGCATCTTCGCTTGAACTTTTGAAGCTCTTGTTGGGACAGATTAGGAGAGGAGAAGAGAAGAAGAGAGAGAGAGAGAGAGAGACGTAGAGAATAGAGAGAGAGAACAATGATAACGCCTGGGTTGTTTCGCTGCCAAGAAGCTAAGTGATGACTGATACAAACCATCTTCCACGAACTCAAAACAGTGAGCGAGTATATCGCGCCCAGGGCCATAAAACCGATCATAAAATTTGGAAACTGTGGCCTCATGATTTAGCTTACTTAGTGATGATTCAGCACCGCCAAAAAGCTAACGCCAGCCATCTCTATAACCTCGCCTTCAAGAGGCGTTTTCATGGAAACTCCAGGAAATTGGGGGCTGGAAAAAGTGATGTACTTCAACACCCTCCAATCAAACATTCTAGGGACGGGTCTTTTACACCCACTGCAGATAGTAGCGTTGGTAGGTCACTTGAACTGACCAAAATTTTGCTTGTTTTTTTTTTGTGTGTTTGCTGGTGCAGAAGGTAAATTATTATTATTATTATTATTATTATTATTATTATTATTATTATTATTAAATTATTGTGTATTATTATTCAGAAGACTGAACCCTGTTCATATGGAACAATCCACCAGGGGCCACTGACTTGAAATTCAAGCTTCCAAAGAATATGGTGATGATTAGGAAGCAAGAAAGTAAAGGGAAATACAGAAAGAAGAGATCTCATTTATTAAAAAAAAAAAAAAAATACAAATTAATAAACAGGTAAAAATGTATTAAAGTGCAAGGATAATAGCATTAGGGTAGTGATGCATTGCATCGAGAATGAAATTTTGAAGCTCTTGTTGGACAGATTAGGTAGGGAGAATCGGCGAAGTTTCGCAGGTGAGAAAAATCAGAGAGAAAAGAGATAACATTGATTGGAGAGAGAGAGAGAGAGAGAGGATCCAGAATGAGAGAAAGAGAACAATGATAACGCATGGGTTGTTTTCGCTTGAGAAGCTAAGTGATGACTGATACAAACCATCTTCCACGAACTCAAAACAGTGAGAGAGTATATCGCGCCCAGGGCCATAAAACCGATCATAAAATTTGGAAACTGTGGCCTCAAATTTAGCTTACTTAGTGATGATTCAGCACCGCTTAAAAAAGCTAACGCCAGCCATCTCTATAACCTCGCCTTCAAGAGGCATTTTCATGGAAACTCCAGGAAATTGGGGGCTGGACAAAGTGATGTACTTCAACACCCTCCAATCAAACATTCTAGGGACGGGTCTTTTACACCCACTCCTAAGATCATTTCCAATCAAGTCCTCTAAGGAGAGATTTGAACAACACCCACCAAAGTCCTTCCCAATCAACTGTCTGAGGGGAGGTCTTGCAAATAAATCCTTCCAATAGGAAACTGGAGGGGAGGTGGAGATTGCAGATAACAAGAAACCCAGGGGTTCGAGAGACAGGAGAGCAGCAGAGCAGACGAGATTCGATTTAACATCCACCAGGGAGAGTTATATCTCCCCTTGCTTTTGTGCTCCCCAAACAGACTGAATTGAACTGTTTAGTAAGAGTGATTTCGTTTGCCTAGCTGCAACTTTAAATTGTACTTAAGTTTGTAGTTAGCTTTCGTCATTAAAATAAGGAAACTACAGATCTCGTCTCTATTAAGCCTTTCTGAGAGATGCCAGAACTCTAAAATAATTTCCCTTCAACAATAACAGGTTCAAGAAAGCAGTGAAGGTGGAATCTACAGGTACTTAAAAGTTTAAAGGTGAGTAAGAAAAATAAAAATATTTTTAAAAGGACGACATAACATAAATTGGTGGCAGCGTTTAACGGATCCAGAAGGCAAGACGAAACAAACGAACATTAACGAAATTATCAGTGCAATTACTTAAGTTACAGTGAAACGAAAATCTACAAAACGAACTTAGATTTTACGACGGCGAGCAAAACTTATATGAAGAAATAAAATCCTGCAATATAGCTTCGAACGATAGTGAACAAAAACAGTATTGGTGCATCACGAAGAAGCATAACACTTAGAAGAACAGTTAACGACAACCAATTGAGCCAAATCCCAACAACCATAACAAGCAGAGTGTTTAATAAACTATCATTATGGGTGTGACCGAAAAACAATGCAGAGAATTTTTAACAAAACTCCGGAGGCATAAAAAAACAACAGCTTGACGACTTCGTAATAGTAACAACCTGTAAGTTATTGAAAAATGAAATTTACTGTACTTTCTCTTTAAATGGGTGACTAAGTGAAGATTTTTTTTAAACATCTTTTTATAAGATTGAAAATTAAGAAAACTCTCTCTAGCGAATAAATTTTTTTTTTGCATAATTACCATTATTACTCTCTCTATGATAATTATTTGTTTAGTAAATAATTTAGATAGGGAATTAGTTATTTTTTTCTTCACTCGTTTGGTGATGAATATTTGAGAAGTTATATATAAATATGAGTACTCATTGTGATGAAATTTTTTTTGTTTTTGATGATATGATGGCCAGTTTTACATAAGTTTTTTTTGTGTATTGAATGATACTTTGAAGGATTTAATTTATTTGTACACTTGAACTCAGTTGAGAAGTTAATTTTTTTTACTGTGATAAATTGAGTTTCTTTTATTTTTTGGTACAGTATAACATTTTTTATATAGATATAATTAATGTACTCAGATTAATTTTTTATATAACATGCAAAGGGTCTTTGACGAATTACTGAGCACGGTTAGACATTCACAATACGATTTAAGACCGTCGATACTTAGACGTAGCTGAATTTCAAGACTAAATTCCCACTCAGCTGTAGTGCAAGGAAATACTAACAATAATAACACAACTAACCAGAACCAAAATAGTGTTAATCATTCAAATACTACTAACAGTAATAATAATAGTAACAATACTAATAATACTCTCACCTTACATTATCGCAATATGAATCAAGCAGCGGTAATAACAACAGCCACATGCTTCAGTGGACAGGTGGATGATTCAAATCCTGACGAAAGTCGACTCGAATCCTGTACAGTAAACCAATGGCTTACAGACGCAGATAGTCGCATAATTTCAGGGGGAATAACAGATGAAAGAGCTAAAATAAATGAAGCCTTGCTGCTCGTCAGCTCAGAAAATGGAGACGCTCATAAAACTCTGAATTCCACAAGTTTGAGCAAACTTAATAACTATGCAGAATTCAATAAAATTTGTTTATCACTCCGGGAACCAATAAATAAGACTGACAGTTTATACAGCATAACTAGATTCCTTAACCCGCAATATAAAACAATTGCTAATTTGTACGCAAGCGTGGAGAATGCAATAGAGAAAATAACAGAAGACTTAAAGAAAACAGGCATTACCACAGGAGATAAGACTCAGTTTGGAGATAGTGCCAGTAACTTAGTTGAGCTAAGACATGTTTTAAATTACTTGTCATTTGGAACAATATATAATGCTCTTGGAGAAGGGGAAAAGAAGGCTTTCAGAAAAATAAAACTTGGTCCCAAGAAAAACAGCCTTCAAACATTGAAAACAATGAAAGAAGAAATACAAAAGAAAGAGATAAATTTCTCCAAGGAATTTGTAGGAACAACAGAAGCACAAAATGAAAGGAAAGGCAGAAATAATAATCCTACTTTTAAAATGAATAATAAGTTCTATGATAATTCCAGACAAGTAGGGAATAGACCAAATACCTTCCAAG
The DNA here is from genome assembly GCF_040412425.1 of Macrobrachium rosenbergii. Lineage (NCBI taxonomy): Eukaryota > Metazoa > Arthropoda > Malacostraca > Decapoda > Palaemonidae > Macrobrachium > Macrobrachium rosenbergii. Next base: position 47,395,701 of record NC_089765.1, on the reverse strand, counting down.
GAAAATATGCCCAAAATACTAAAAGAAAATGGAATCCAGATCAGAAAGGAAGATATAATCAAACAAAGAGTGGGCCTCCCAAACCTTATAAATATGGTCAAAACTCAAACACAAATAATTCAACCCAAGTGAACTATTCCGCTCAAGGAGCGAGACCAAAAACAGCCTGTGAAAACTGCGGGTATACAAATCATTTTACAAACGAGTGTAGAAAACCTAGAATCTGCACGGTTTGTAAGAAAATAGGACATTTAACAAAGAATTGCTGGTTTAGAACACACGAAGGAAAGAAAGAAATAGTTAATTTAAGTAGTAATCGCTCAACATCAAATAAGTCTTCAAGTCAATGACAAATTATCCCTACACATAATACCACAAGAAAGTCCCTTCAAGAAGATAATCTAAAAGTAGAAGAATTAGCAAAAAGAGGAAGTGAAGGTTCATCCGCATTGTCCTATTTGCAGAGTAAAGAAGTTGTATTTTCCATGGGCGAAGAAGAAACAATCAGAAAAGATTTACCTATCATTAAAGTTCCAATAAATAACAAAGTATGCACTGTGCTTATGGATTCAGGTAGTACTGTAAGCATAACTGATAAACATACATTAACAAATTACTTAGGCGTTAAAGAAACGCTAATTCAGGGTCAAAGCAAAATAATAAAAGGAGTAGCGGGTAAACAAATTAAAAGTTTAGGAAATGTGAACTTAGAAATAGACCTTTCGTCACATAAAACTGTTGAAAGTTTTATAGTTCTAGAAGACAGATTTTTTCCCGCACAAGTGTTGTTCTCATTTAATTTAATAAAGAGATGTGGAATCATCCTGGACTGCAGAGAAGGAAGAATTAACCTGAAACAAGATAATAAAAGGAGCGTATGCTTTACGCTTGAAGAAGAAAAGTTTCACCCAAATCTGATCAATTTGTCTGAGATGACTTCAACAAGTGAGAAAGACATACATAAAATAAATTACCATCAAGAGAACAATCAAAATAAAATGGAAAAGAATAGAAAAGAGGAATTCCCACAATTACAGACTAGAAACCCAAGAAGATGTGCACATCCAGAAATTATATCCTCCAAAGAAAGAAATGACCCAGAAATAAATAATGGTGATCACCAAGGTTCTGAATATGACGAAAAACAAGGCGCCTATACTGATAAATATACAGAGATAAATACAGATAGTTATAGCAATGTAGTAATAAGTTGTGATAATGAAAGGAATTTACTAAATGAAGTATTGTTATTAAACAAAATAAATAAAGTAGATATAAATGATGTAATAGCAGTAACTGAAGAAATTAGTGAAGATGCAGAACATTGTTACTTTGCAGAGATAGAAGATGAAGAAATATGTTGCGTAAGCACTGCTGATGATAATAAAGTACAATTCATACTAAATAGACAAATAATTTTGCATCCAAAGTGTTTAACAAAAATACATTTAAGGGCAAAAGAAGAGATAGAAGTTAAAGACGTTCTATTGTTAAATGAAGAGTTGCCAGAATTTGTCAGAATGGATAATTCCTTAGTCCACATGAAGGGTAATACTTGTGAAGTTTATGTCCAAAACTACTCAGATAACAAACTAACACTATATGCAGGCATTGTCTTTTGCAAAGGAATACCTATTAACAATCCGTTACTAACACTGGAAGAAAAAGCATTTTTCTCTGTAACTGGTCAAAGGTCTGAATTAAGCAAAGAGGTGAATAAAACAGATTTTCCAGAAAACAAGAATAAATTAATTCAGGTATTAGAAAAATACAGAGATGTAATAAATTAGCTATAGAAGGAGATAAATTAGGCAGAACAAATGTCCTAAAACATAAAATTTTGTTAGATGATGGAACAAAACCATTCTTTATTCCTAATTACAGATTACCAATAAGCCAAAGACCCATAGTTGATAACCTGATAGAAGAGATGAAGAAAGATGGGGTCGTCATTCCTTCCAAATCTCCATATAACTCTCCATTTCTGCTTGTTCCAAAGAAAGATGGAAATTGGAGACTTGTGATAGGTTATAGAAAGTTAAATTCCAACACCATCCCAGATAGAATGCCAATGCCAGTAATTCAAGATATGTTAGCTCAATTAGGAGGTGCAAAAAGTATTTTCATCTTTAGATTTACTGAGTGGATACTGGCAAGTACTCTTCGACGAAGAGTCGAAACCATACACAGCCTTCAGCACACATAAAGAACACTTACAATTTGAAGTCATGCCATTTGGACCCACTTCGGCTCCTTTAACGTTTGTTAGATTAATGCTACAAATACTAGGAGATATAGAAAATGTTGCAGTTTACTTAGATGATGTTATAATTTTTAGTAAAGATTTAGAAAGTCACCTCAAAACTTTAGAAATAGTCCTAGAAAGATTAAGAACAGCAGGACTAAAATCAAATTAAAGAAATGTAAATTCTTAATGAAATCCTTGGAATACTTAGGTCATGTAATTAGTGAAGATGGAATGCGCATGCAAGCAGGCAAAATAAAGGCAATAGCTGAATATCCAGCTCCTACAAATTTGAAAGCATTGAGACGATTCCTAGGAATGGTAGGTTACTATAGACCTTCATTAAGGGTTTTACGATACAACAATAGCCAAACCATTAACAGAATTAACAAAGAAGGATGTCAAATATGAATGGAATAAAGAACAAGAGACAGCCTTCCAAACGCTAAAGAAAGTAAAATGACAAGGAATCCTGTACTAGTTATCCAGATTTCTCCAAAGACTTTTACTTAGCCTGTGATGCCTCAAGTACAGGGCTAGGGGCTGTATTGATTGCAAAAGACAAACCAGAATGAGGGCAGTATATTATGCCAGTAGAGTCTTAAATGCAGCAGAAAGAAATTATAGCACAACAGAAAGAGAATGTTTAGCATTATACTGGGGATTAAAGAAATTTAGACACATAATTCTAGGTCATGAAAGTCAATGTACTTACTGATCACAAACCCATTTGTGATTTGTTTAAGAAGAGAACTTTTACAAATAACATGAAGTTCAATAGATGGTTCATTAGTGTGTTAGAATTTGCTCCAGAATTCAGATATATCCCAGGGAAATTTAATACACTAGCAGATGCATTATCCAGATCCCAAGAAGAAACAGAGAAATGCATTACCACTAATACTTTTTGTTTTAGCTGTCAAGTAGTAGACTTAGATTTAGAAAGAGTACAAATACAACAAGGAAAGGATACAGAAATCAGACAGATAATAGGACAGTTAATGACAGATGAATCTTCAAAACCTGATTTTGTTTTAATCAATGGTTTATTGTATAAAAGACCAACAGAGAAGAATGGTTTTTCTCGTCTATACATCCCAAAAACACTAATCAGAGAAGTTTTAGAACTAACCCACTCATATAAGTTAGCAGGACATCCTGGAATTAAAAAGACAAGTAGAATCATAACCAGAAATTATTTTTGGCCACATTGTAGTGAAGATGCCAAGAACTTTGTACAAAATTGTGAAGTTTGTAATAGAAACAAGGGTAACGTTAATCCAAAGGCTCCACTTGAAAAATATCCACCAGAATTCCATGGATTTTTTGGTCCATTTCCTACCACTGTTAGAGGGAACAAACAAATACTAGTCTTTTTAGACTATCTAACAAGATATGTAGAGATTGTACCAGTAAGAAATAGAGATGCAATTACAGTAGCAGAAGCTCTTAAATCTAGAATTATCACGAGACATTCATGTCCGCAAGTTCTCCTGATAACGTGGCTGAATTTAACAGTGAGCTTTTAAGAAAATTATGTGAATTTAACGAGATAAATAAATGTCAAGTAACAGCATATAAACCAAGTTCAAATGGAGCAGTAGAAAGAACAAATCGTAAAATAAAGGATATCCTGAAAACTTTAGTTAAACCTAATACAGAAGACTGGGATTTAGCTTTGGAAGGTGTACAGTTTACTATAAACAATACTGTAAATGAAACAATAGGAGAATCACCACACTACTTATTATATGGATACCAAAAAAGACTCCCTAATACCTTACTAGATGATGCCACACACCCTGACAGACTTATAATTATGATGACTATATTGCATGGAAAACTAGACGTACGTATGAAACGATCAAACAGACGAGGACTAGACTTTAAGAATATCAAAAATTCAAGCAAAGTACTATGACAAAATACGACTAAACCAGACATTATAGTAGTTGTTCAGGTATATGTTCAAAATCATATTCCAGAAGGTCCTAATGTAAAAGTTTCTCCAAAATTTCATGGTCCTTATAGAATATTAGAAGTGTTAAAATTAAATAAGCTTAAAGATCATAATGAGAATGATCTAAAAGAAAGGGTTGTTCATTGGAATCATGTAAAGGTAATAAAAACAGACGCTTGGTTCAATAAACAAATAAAAGAACTATTGAAAGAAGATAAGGAAGAACATATAAAAAAAGATATGAGTTAAGAAAACGATAAATTTATGTAAAGTGTTGAACTGAAAATGTCATATGTAAACTGTATTTATGAAAATTAAAATACCTCATGTATATAGAATATCTGATAAGGCTTATTCTTACAATACAAACAAATGGCTCATCTTAATAATATAATACTCAAATGTGTGTCATCCGAAGTGGTCATCTGAAAGGGTGCGCTACTAGAGAAAAGGGGATCTGTTGAAATTAATACGAGATTTAGGAATTGTAAGTATTGATATTTCCTCAGTGCTTATCAATGAAATGACTTTGAAAGATGTTCAAAAAGAACTCAAGTAATAATACAGAGAAAGTGATAATAACAGTGCCTTACCATTGTTGAAAAGATTAGATAATGACATAGGAAAATATCCTAAATACAAGATCCAAAAGATCCTCTTACCTTTTATAGAGAACAGCACTTAATCAACTGTTTGGAGTAGCAACTGAATCTAATGTAGAAAAAGAAAGGCCTGAATTGTTTCAATTAGAACAGTGGGCAGCAACAAGAGGTACAGTGATAAATAAAGTTATAACTTCTCAAAACTTAAATGCCAAAGAGATAGAAAAGCTAAAGGTATTCATTAATACAGTAAACAAAAATATCACCAAAGGAACTAAATATGATAGAAAACCAACAATTTCTGAACAATTTTGTAATGGATAGTAAATTATCTTGCAAGAACATAGAGACATGTTAAATGCCATTTTGTTAGCTTATAAGGGAATGTTACTCAACATTAATCACTCCTAAAGAATTAGAAGATATAATTAATTTTTTTTGGTAGAGGGGCATTATACCCCTATGGTAAGTGATGTTATGACTTATTATGGTTTAATAACCACCAAGGTGGTTAAGAATAAAATTGTTTTAGTGTTACCATTTAATCAAAAAGATGCAGATGTACTGATGTCCATACATCCTTTCCCCATGTTGATAAAGGAAAATGTAATCATTTCAAATGCCAACAACATCCATTTTGCATTAGAAGAACATGGGTTAATGATGTTATTTATTGCATAATGGGTTAATGATGTCATTTATTGCATAATTTTAAAGACAGGGAATACATATGCAATCTTTATAACCTTTACGAAACTATTAATGCCTATCCTTGTGTTCAAGAAATAGTTGAAAATAAAAATCAAGAGGCCAAGTTATGTACGGGTTTATCCAAACACAGTTTTGTTTCCATCCTAATAGAACAGTCAATTTTTGTGTTTTCACTAAATACTGTAACAGCCATAATCAACTGCCATAATCTAAGTACTGAAATTAATTTCAGTAATGTTCATGCTTTTGATAAGTCTTGCAAGTTAGTTATCCCAAACCAATTGTATTATGAACCTTCATGTTTTTACTGAAGTAGTTAAGTTTCATAAAAATATCCCATACATGAACTATTCTAAGAATATCAAGGAGTTTAAATTGTCTCAATTAGAATTAAAACAACTAAATGAGTTACCATTGGTAGATGAGTTTTTCTATTACAAAGAAAAGGTTTCACAAATTTTAACTCTGTTCAATTTGATCATAATATTGATTGTGATTGTGGTGTTTGTAATTTTAATAAAACGTGTAGTGATTTCAAATATTGAGAAGATTATAACAGAAATAAAAGGCCAAGGAAGAAGAATAATGTTCTTATAGACATGATTTATTACTAATTTCTTTATATGTTATTGATTTCATTATGTATTCACTGTTGCAATTAACCATTTTACAATGTGATAATCATTGTATATATATTTTAACTGAACTTTTGTATAATGTATTTTTGACATATATTATTTTGACTTTATTTTTAACATTGAGTCATTCATTTGTATTTTTTTTTTTTTGGATGTTTACTTTATGGGCAATCATATAAATAATTTGTTTCATGTGTGAGTTTACACTTACCCATTTAAAATATAGTTTTCTTATCACACTGAGGGCAGTGTGAGATAGTGTGACTGAGTGATATGTAGTGATTAAAGAAAAATTAAATAGAGAGAAGAGAGAGAGAAAGTATAAGAGAGAGAGAGAAAGAATAAGAATAGAGAAAGACAGAAAGAAAAAGAAGAGAGAAGAGAGAGAGAGAAAAACAATGATAAGCCTGGGTTGTTTTCGCTTGAAGCTAGAAATATCAAGTAAGTGATGACTGATATAAACCATCTTCCACGAACTCAAAACAGTGAGTGAGTATATCGCGCCCAGGGCCATAAAACCAATCATAAAATTTGGAAACTGTGGCCCTGCATGATTTAGCTTACTCAGTGATGATTCAGCACTCATCAAAAGCTAACATTCCAGCCATCTCTATAACCCCACCTTCAATAGGAGGTGTTTTCATGAAATTCCATGAAACTGGGGCTGGACAAAGTGATGTAGCTTCACCACCCTCCAATCAAACATTCTAGGGACGAGTCTTTTACACCCCTCCTAAGATCATTTCCAATCAAATCCTTAAGGAGAGATTTGAACAACACCCACAAAGTCCTTCCCAATCAACTGTTTGAGGGGGGCCTTACAGATAAAATCTTCCAATAGGAAACTGCAAGGAGGTGGAGATTGCAGATAACAAGAAGAACCAGGGGTTCGAGAGACAGGAGAGCAGAAGAAGATCGAGATTCAGTAGTTAACATCCACCTGAAGGAGCAGTTATATCTCCCCTTGCTTCCGTGCTCCCAAACAGACATAAATTGAACTGTTTACCAAGAGTGATTTCAAGATTGTAATTGTAACTTTAAATTGTATTTGTTTGTAGTTAACTTTCATCATTGAATAAAGAAACTACCCATTTCGTCTCCATTATGCCTTTCTGAGAGATACCAGTACATTTCAAAATAACTTTCCCTTCAAAATAAGGTTCAAAAATCAGTGAAGGTGGAATCTACAGAAGAGAAGTTTGGACAAATAATTTTTTGTCTTAGAAGAAATGACGACAGGTAAGAAGGGAACTGTTCCACAGTCCAGCAAGTTATGAAAATAAATGACCTCTGAAACTACATTCGAAACAAGCACATTTATTCAGATTGGTGCACTGTTCAGACTGAATCTGGTTGCTCTCTGAATGAAAAGGGGATCAGGATCAATTGTGAATGTGAAAGATCTCTAAAAAAAACTTATGAAAAAGTGACAAACCAGACAATCCATTGATGGTTCAACTTTCATAACTGCTAATAATTAGGAAACAGAAACCTAAAACCAGTTTCTGTGGATAAATCTTGTTTGCTGAGACATCAAAACAGAGAAGTATTCAGTAAATAAAGTACAAATTACATAAATTTGAATGATTTTTAACTGTTATAAATATATGAAATTGTACAATACCTAACATTACAATGCGGCATTTGCTGAAGTTTTCGTTAGACGTTTCTCAAAAAGTAAGATTTGAGTCAAAAGAACATTATTTCTTTATGACACAATCAAAAGTCCCATCCACCTGAAGGGGATTTAATCTCCCGAAATCTTTAAAATCAAAGAATTTCGTTTTAGTAAGAAACTATCAGCCTCATGCTGTTACCGACTACAGTACCATGGAGGAAATCTAGTCCATGTCCCGACTGAGGCCAAGACATAATTTCTTTAGAAACTTAACTACACCTACAAGTGTTGCATCATCAAAATATTTTAATCTTGTTTACAGGCCAATTCTAATACCTTGTAAAAACACAAAAATAACAATGGGTCTCTTTTACCCTGTGGAACTCCTGACACAAAGGTCTTGGTTCACTTAAAGCATCATCAACTGCAACTCGCTGCTTGCCTACCAGATATGGAAATTTGGGGATCCTAAAACATACCCATCAACTCAAAGATTGCTAAAGATAAGTTTCAGATTGAGCTGTGAAGGGCAGGAATCAGGTTATTGCGATTGTTCACTCTGGACAGGTTGTTTGAGTCATTGCCTGTTTAAAGTTTTTCTTGTATTAGAAAACTTGAATTGTTACCATCGAAGTGGGTCACATCTAGTACAAGAAAGCAGTACATTCATCGTTGTGTGAGAAAATTCACTGTACAGTTTGCAGGCGACGTTGGCAAGTATTTGCCGCCCTAAAGGAACAGCCACATGTTGGTCACGGCAGTGATCCTAACAGACCTTCCCTGTCTGCTGAGTAGAACAGCATAGTTATTCCTCTTCCTCACAAAAGTTTACATTTTCTGATTTATTTACCCTTGCCTACAGAATGAGTCTTTTCCTAAATTATTGTTAAAATGGTATTAGGGTAACTGTGTATTATTCTTTAGAATTGAGATTCCATGGGAAGAATATGAGATAGTAAAGAACAAGTGCATTCATCTGCTAAAGGGGAAATTTTAAATAATTTTTTCCTGAAGATCTCACTTGTAAATTTAAATAAATTATACTGACCTATTGATAGTTTAACTTTTTGGTTTAGCAACAAAGACTCCTCTCCCTTTGTTTGTAATCAAGAAATTAGGTCATTACATTCTTGAATTGCTGAGAAATTTGAAAATATCAAACCTGGTGATTTGAAGTAACGAGATGGGAATCATTCTTTGGAGATTTAATGGTGTAAATAATGGTTGCAGATTGTCCAATCCAGAAGAAGACTAATATTAGAAAATTCAAATCTGATCCGATGCCATGTCTGAAATTGATATAAACGAAAAATTTCCATGCCTTACTAAAATATAGTTGAGAGTAACAAATAGAAATATTTCTGAGTGAAGGCTTTTACATCTGAGAAAGAGCCATTGTGTGTAATTAATTTTGAAAAGTGCATTTGATTATCAGAACTTGGGCTCACAGAGAACTGTGTTGAATTTCTTATCCATGTCTAAATTGCTGGGCTCTGTAATCCTTAAAACACGTGGTTACTTTTAAGTGGTTTTTGGTTATGGGTGATATTCTTCATTAACTCGACTTCTTCTACATTCCTTTTACATTATTTTTACCTTGTTTTAATACACATCTTATCGAATTTTATTGTCCAAACAACTACAGTTCTAGTTTTACAATTCGCCATGTATTTTGGGTTTGTTTATATTCTTTCAGCCTTAACGACACTCTTAGCCTTCGCTGATGCCAGGCGGTAAATTTAAAACCAAACAGATTATTAAAGACACAAAACTGAGAATCATATATTTATATTAATATTTTAACAGTTACTTAACTGGGAAGGTTTAAAGCAAGGTCTAGACCTTGTTTTAAAGCTTTACTGGATAGTCAGTCGTCATATAGGCAAAGATATTCCACAGAGACTGCTGTATGCTCTATTATCAGTATCTATTGGAAATGATAGATGAAGGTAAATATGGTCTGGTTTTGCTTGATCTTAGTACACCTTTTGATACAGCTGTACACTAACTCCTTCTATATGAAATACGATGCATTGGAACTGTAGATGAAGCCTCTAAGTATTTGGGAGACTCCTTGCATGACAGAAAGCATTATCTACAGATTAGAAGTCTTTATTCATCTCATGAAAAATTAAAAAGAGGAGTCGCCCAGGGAAGAGTGCTAAGTCTAGTTCTATTCTTTATGTACACGACTGATTTATCAAGTGTACTTACTACTGAGACATGGGGTGAAGTTCAAATAATTTGTCAGTTGTCCTGAAGATTTGTATCAGCATCTCTCACTCTCTCTCTTGTCTTTTATACAATTTTAGTTTTTCAAATGACATTTTATCACATTTCCTAACATAATAATAATATAATTATCGAAGACAAATTATGCTTTCATTTTTTAAAATTGAACAAAATCAAAATCAATTTTTTTTATTCATTTTAAATCATAGTATGAAGTCTCGAAATGGAATTCTTTTGATGTCAAAAAGAGAATTTGTGCTAATGAACTGGAATGAGCAGTCCTGTAAGGACTTGATTGTGTGAAAACACTAATATAAAGTTTTTTCGAAATGGACTTCACTTTTGATGTTAAAGAATCAAGGTTGATATTAATAAATTACAATCACAACAGTCCCATAAGGACTTCAACAAGCTTTTACACAAATATAATGTCCAAATGGACATGGGTTAATGAGAAGGTTGACTTGAATAGCCTTAAATAATGAATTTGGCAGAGAATTATCAATTTGGCAGAATTAAAATAACTGCTTAGGGTAGAATTGGATACAGCTTAAACAAAGATTTTTATATCACATAAAATCACAGTCTGAATCAGTGATTATGCTGGCGGTTTCAAAAATTATAAAATTGTATTGCTTGTAAATAGAATAGTTACTTTAATTATAAAATTAAATACAGGGAGAAACAAAAGCTGACTTCTCGGCCAAGACCAAAAAAATATCAATAAAGTTCGACACTTAAAGAAGATTATTTCAATTGCACGATATTAAAACTTTGGAGAATATGACGAGTACACAAAAAAAAAAATTTAGTTTGCCATGCAATGAGACCAAATTTTGTCCCAATCCATCACATGCTTAACTAAAATTAAAAGAAATATTTACGTTATTATTAGAGACCTGTTTTGTTTACTTTAGCAATCCTTAATGAGACTGAAGAGTTCAAACAGTTTTATGACAAGACTCATTGAAGAGAAACAGTTATGATGTACAGCAAACAAATATAACGCAGTCTCGGCTTAGCTGAAACGATTGAGCAAAACTTTAGATAGCAAATTTTAATGAGACGACCGTGAAATTTGTTTGAAGATTTTCATCTCTTTTTTTGTTGGGAAAGAATGGATGGATGTTTTATTTTTCTCATGGTTTGTTTTACAAAAAGATTGAATGGAATTGGCAATGTGCGATACCTTTTATGGCAAAAATTTAAACAAATGCAAGTAATAGGGCACGATTTTGTCCGCATGGCCTTAACTCTTGTTTTAAACGGATTGTATGACAGATTTATTCAATAAGGAAGAATAACATCTTTGCCATAGCAAATCAATTTCTCTATGTACATTAAGAGAGAGAGTACATTCTAAGAGAGAGAGAGATTAGAGAGAGAGAGATAGAGATCAGAGAGAGAGATTCTTGGATGTTCCTATCTCCAGCGATACGAAAATTGCTGGTTGGGTCAGCCCACGTGTTTTTTTTAAAAAAGGCTTTACTAACTCGGTTTCGAACTTTTATAAATTGTCCTTATCAATTTTAAAATAAGGGCACTATTTTTATTAACTCTTCATTGAGTGTCGCTAACCTCTACCTTCCTAGTTTTAAAACATGAGCTAATATTCGATAGCACAAAAATCTTTCTATAACTGGGATGCAATTTTTAACAATTCCAAACTCTATTTCAGCCACGATTTTGTTCTACCTAACAAATAAACTATAATAAATTTCTTACTGTGGAAATGGATCACTTGGCTGTTATAGGGAATTTATGCTAACGGAAGAAGGTTCGTTTCTTGTCTTGTATTCAGCTTTTAACGAGGCGATCATTTTAGAAGCTGATAACTGCACGTTCAAATGAAAAAGGACTCAATCTGTGACAAGTTTCAGATTACCAAAGATCTCTTATAATATGGTCGCCAGTGTTGTAATTTTAAAGCTGGGGTCTTGCTAGATAAATGGGGTATACTAAAGGAAGATGCGACCTAGATGTAATTACCACAAAAATCTGGATTCTGGCCTTGACGACAGTAAAATTACAAACAAATCATTTAAATGAAGGCCACTTCAAGAGGGGAGTGATTTGATAAACTCTGGGGCTTAACCTAATTTTATATTTACAAAAGAAAACACATCAGAAGAATGCTCATTTTAATTCGGGGTAATTATTAAGAGCAAATGACGGGGAATTTCCTGAAGGGAATGCAATGGGCTACCCACTTTAGAAGGCTTTGATAATGAAGTAGTGAGGGACACTACGCACACAAGATGATACGCAGATCCACAGCTGAATACTCTTAATCTGCGATCGAAACATTTTTCTTGTTCAAATTTTCATCTCTAAAGAAGTCCCTACTAAGAACCCCTTTGTGAAGTCATATATTAATTGCATTAATTTTTGTCTAGTGAAATAACATAACTGACAGTTACTCAACCTGTAAGAGGTGCAAAAAAACGAGCAGGTAAAAGAGAACTGCTACTTTATTCAAGATCCAGGCAGTTTATATAGTGGCAGACTGGCGCCATGCCGCGAGAGACAATGAGATCGTGAGTGACCTGAGGTCGATAATAATTAACAATAATGTACAGCGAGCGAGTACACTTTACAACATGAAAACAGACAGAATTCAAATATGGATATAATCTTGATGCCTGTGAACGAAGAAATACAAGATACACAATTGACAACAGGTGAACAAATATATACATAGTTAAAATGATTGAATTCGTGTGACCTGGCACGTTAGGCGTGACCAATTGTACTGGCGAAGAAAACGGGGCACCACCATAGAAACCTTGCTCAGCAGAGACTTAGTGAATGACGTGTTCAATGGAGACTTCGCAGACGGCTCTGTAGGTGCCTTTACAAATACGTTAACAAGACGATAGGGATGAATCTGACCAGTCTGCATATCTTAAACGCTGAATAAAACTATTGCGTGAGGACAATTGGGGAGCACCCTGTGCGTGAGGCTGCCTGACTGCGGGTGAGGGCAGGCAAAACAAATAAGGCTGTCCGCTGCTTCCGGGGCCCTTGCGGCGGGATGACCGGGCAGGAGTGCGCTGTGGTGACGTCTGTGTCCTCCTCCAGGAGGGCGGGCTTGACCCGGTCTATTGATACCCAATCATTCCTCCCGGAAAGTGCCAGCAGGAACACCTTGTTGTTCCGCTCCAGCACATGGAAGGGGATCTTAGGGTTTGGTCAGTAGGGTGGACGGCGTCATAATGATCGAAGACGTGAGTGGTGGATGCCAGCCCCAGGGGTGTGAAAGTGGCTGACCTGTCGGTATCTGTCCGCTTGCAGGGGCGAACTTGCAGGACCACATCGCGGAGCCTCTGCAGCGATGGGTTGTGGCGATCTTCTGTCACAATAAATGCCCGGGACCACGAGGGGACATGGCCATAGGGTTTTCTCAGCTGCGGTTGGCGCTGCTGGCCCTGGGGTGGTCCAGAAGCCGAGGAAGACCCATGGCAGCTGATATTTCCAGTCCTCGGGCAGCGGGCCATGAGAGACGCCTTCAGGGACCTGTGAAACCGCCGACCAAGCCATTGGCCACTGGGTTGTAAGCCGTGGTGGTGTGATGCATTGTCCCCAGCAGCCGAGCCAGGGCGGACCATAACTCGGACAGTAAAGCGGGGCCCTGTCGGTTGTGATGTGGTCCAGGATGTTTGTGTTTGACCCAACTGGAGAGCAAGGGCCTTCAGCATTTTTGGCGGTGGCTTTTGCATTGGTGTGGATTTCAGGCCATTCGTTGAGCGATCTACCACCGTCAGGAGATATCTGGTCCCGCCTGATGGGGAAGGGGCCCGAAGAGTCGATGTGAATGTTGCAGTGTCGCGCTCTGGCAAAAAGGAACTTGAACATCCCCAGACTGTGTGTGACGTCCCACCTTGCTGGTTAAAACTGCAGGCACTGTTTCGCCCAGGTCCTGGTGTCTTTCTGCACAGGTGCCAGACGAACTTCCTGACAGCAGCTGGGCCGTTGACCTGCCAGAGGGATGAGAGGCCATGAATGATGTTGAATACCTGGCGGTGCGGGAGGCTGGAACTAAAGGCGGGGCTGGCCAGTACTGATGTTGCAGAGGAGACCTTAACAAAACTGAATAAACATCCCTCCACTTCAGGGATAAAAAGGTCTGTAGGCTGGGGTTTCTGGATCGCGACCTGTTCCCTGGCGCAGGTAATTTATATTTACCCCGAGCTGCACCGCGTTCAGCTCAACTCTGGAGAGGGCGTCCGCCACAGGATTTTTCTTGCCGGGAGGTACCTAACAGAGCAGGTGTGTGTGCGATGGCTGAGAGGTGTCGCTGCTGCCTGGAAGACCAGTTGCCCTGCTTAGTGAAGGCATGAACCATTTGGCTGGTGGCCCGTGAAGATTGTGAATGGGGGTGTCCTCCAGGAGGAACTTGAAGTGCCGGACTGCTCGGTGGATCACGCAGAGTTCCCTGTTGAAGGTGCTGTAGGGGTTGAACTTCTTGCTGAAGAAGGCGATGGGCTGGGGAACGCCATTGATGACCTGCTCCAGGACAGCACCACAGGCGACTTTGCTGGCGTCCGTCGTCAGTTGGAGGGGGGGTGCTGGGATCCTGGTGTGCCAAGGCGGTTGCCTCGGCGAGGGCAGCCTTCGTCAGGGAGAAGGCCTGCTGCTGGCTGAGTCCCCACAACAAGGACTTTGGTTGACCTTTCAGAACTTCCGTCACGGGGGCCGTGGTGTGCGTGATCCCGGGGATGAACCGCCTGTAGTAGTTCACCATCCCGAGGAACTCCTGGATGGCCTTGACGGAGGTGGGGGTGGGGAACCTGGTGACGGCTGCGACCTTGGATGTCAGTGGGTGGACACCTGCCAGGGATATCTCGTGGCCCAGGAAGTCAGCTTTCTGGACGCCGAAGGTGCACTTGTCGAAACGCACTCTGAGGCCATTCTCCTGCAGGTGCTGCAGGACTGCCCGGATGTGTTTCTGGTGCTCACTCTGGGACCTGGAAAATATGAGGATATCATCTACGTAGCAGACGCAGAACTTCAGGTCACCCAGGATGCTGTCCATGAGCCGCTGGAAAGTCGCGCCGGCATTCCTCAGGCCAAAGGTGGAAAAGGCGAACACGTAGGACACGAAAGGCGTGATGATGGCAGTCTTTGGTATATCCTCTGGTGCGACCGGTACCTGAAAATAGGATTTTAAAAGATCCAATTTAGTGAATATTTTGGCCCCGTGAAAGGAGGCCACGAGATCCTGCATGTTCAGCAGGGGGTAGTGGTTGGGCTCTGTTGCTATGTTAAGAAGCCTGTAGTCACCGCAGGGCGTCCAGGAGCCATCCGGTTTCTGCACCATGTGGAGGGGGAAGGCCCACGGACTGGAGGCCTTCTTGCAGATTCCCATCCGCTCCATTTCAGCGAATGCAGTTTTGGCCTCCTGAAGGCGCCGTGGGGAAAGCCTCCGGAACTTTGCATGTGTAGGGACCCCTTCATTTTTATATGATGGTATATGCCATGTTTGGCTGGGGCCCCGGGGACTTGGCGGAGCTCGGGCCTGAACACGTCCGGGAACTCCATCAGCAGCTGTGCATACTGGTGGGGGGCGGCGGAGCAGATGGTGGGTGCCTTGGGTCCCGTTGCCGATGGGAGGGACCTGCAGGAGTCGGTGTCGAGGAGGCGCTTCCTCCCGACGTCGACTGCTAGCCCGAAGTGGGCAAGGAAGTCAGCACCCAGGAGCGGGGTCCCTACGTCCGCGACGACCAAGTCCCAGGAATAACTCCAGCCAAGGATGGAGATCAACAGTGGCCTGGTGCCGTAGGAGAGGATGGGGGATCTGTTGGCGGCCGTCAGGGAGGCAGCCGGATCCGGTTCACACTTGAGGTCCTCCTTGGATGCCGGGAAGATCGATCTAATGGCCCCTGTGTCGACCAGCATCATCCTGCCGGAGACGGTGTCGCAAACGTAGAAGCCTAATGATTCTGGGCCCCTGGGTTTTTCGGCTGCCATGGCGGTCTGTCCTGCTGGCAGCCGCCTCCCCCGTTTTTTGAATGGGCGAATGAACAGGGCGGTAGGCAGTTCCGGGCATCTTTGCCAAACCGCTTGCGGTAGCAGCACAGGCCTGGGGAACTCCACTTGTTGTGGGGTGGTGGGCGCCTCCTGGTGACGACGTTGACTTCCTGCTCCGCACCTTCTTCCTGCTGGATGGAGTTCACTGGTAGTGTGGGCGCTGTTAGCTACTTCGTTGCCTTCACGCAGTCCGTCAGGTGTTGCGCCGTTTGGATGAGGACGTCGAGGGGCATGGTGTAGGGTTGAGGAATCTGGGTGCGGACCTCCGGGAGGAGCTGGCGAAGGAAGATCTCCCGCGACAGGCTTACTTCCTGCTGCTTTCTGCTGCCGTCGAAGTCTGGGAGTGAGAGCAGGTCTTCGATCATGCCCCATGACTCCAACGCGCTTAAATCTTGCCACGGGTTGATGGCAAGGTCGATGGCGCGGGCGGCCCACTCGGCGATTGGTAGGGAGCACGTCTCGAGGAGGGCCTTCTTCAGGAGGTGGTATGTGAGGGGGCGTGCGGCAGACACGCTGGACGAGTTTCCTATAGATTTCCTCCGGGAGGGCGTTAAGGACTGTGTCAGCCTGCAGCACTTCGTCAGTAAGGTCCGCTATCCTGAACTGGCTCTCGACCCTATACAGCCACGTCGTTGGGTTCCCCTGCGTGAACGGCGGCAGCTTTATGGACAGGGCGGCTCGTGACTGTGCTGCCGGGCCGGGGAGTGTGCGGGGCATGGGCATGGGTGTGGAGGAGCGTGAGAGCCTCGGTGCGGGGGCGGGCGCGGGTGAGATGGGAGGAAGGTAGACATCCGAATCTGCGAGGTTCGCAGTTAATTGTACGAGAAAGGGGATGTCCGCGTCCATGCTTGCTCTTTACCCTCTTAACTGGAAGTGCAGTGTGTGTCCGTTAACGATGCTGGTGATTTTGCTGACAAGAGTCAGCACGCCCAAACGCTGGTTACAGCGCCGTCATTAGTCCGCTAAGGACGTGAGTAAGTTCCTGGAGCCAAGACTGAGTCGCTGTATGGGTCCGCTAATGGCTCCAGGACTACTCCGGGGGTCACCACTGTAAGAGGTGCAAAAAAACGAGCAGGTAAAAGAGAACTGCTACTTTATTCAAGATCCAGGCAGTTTATATAGTGGCAGACTGGCGCCGTGCCGCGAGAGACAATGAGATCGTGAGTGACCTGAGGTCGATAATAATTAACAATAATATACAGCGAGTGAGTACACTTTACAACATGGAAACAGACAGAATTCAAATATGGATATAATCTTGATGCCTGTGAATGAAGAAATACAAGATACACAATTGACAACAGGTGAACAAATATATACATAGTTTAAATGATTGAATTTGTGTGACCTGGCACGTTAGGCGTGACCAATTGTACTGGCGAAGAAAACGGGACGCCACCATAGAAAACTTGCTCAGCGGAGACTTAGCGAATGATGCGTTCAGTGGAGACTTCGCAGACGGCTCTGTAGGTGCCTTTACAAACTGAAACCAGCACTGTAATGAAGGAATCGAGGAATTGCATAGAAGATGCTTAGACTGAACTCAATTCCAGTGACTTGAACATCGTATGATCACGTTACACTTCTTGTAAATGCTTTGCAAATTAAGCAGCACAAAATATAAAGCAATACAGGTCTCACTGCAGGTATATCACACTATGAAAAGAAAGGAACTTAGTTGGCGGCAAATAGGGAACATGGCTGGTGAAAAACCTTAATCCTGGTACGTTATCTTTCTTTAGGAGCTGAAGTTCTCTTCTTATGAGGGTAGGTGAGAGGGTAAAGCAAGTGAATTAGTTCACAACAAAAGTTACTTTTTTTTTACTGCCAGCCACGTGTTGAAAATAGGCAGTTTAATGGAGCAAGGGACGGAGTTCTGCTCTCCGTGGCCGCCAATACAATTCTAAGAGTGAGCTTCTCTCTCCCAGACCCTTTGTAGCTCCGGAAGTACATCTCTCTCTTCCTAGATGGCATTGTGATCACTCTGCCAGCACTGAAACGCAGGCAGCATGGCGGCGATTTCAAGATGGCGGCACACAGTGTTCAGCCCACTAGCTGACCTGCCTCGGGCAACAATTAGCTCTGATTGGGTCCGCACCTGGAGTTAAGGAATTTTTGACAGCACTTAGGACAAGAAAGAGATTAAAGTGGTTTCCCCCAAAGGCAGTGGTAAGAGAGGTTTTAGAGGTGAATTCGCCTACAGTGAATCATACTAAATTGAATTTCTTGATTGTTTAGTCCATTTTTCATTATGTTATTGCATGTAAGATGGTGTATGAGGGAATATTCTTGATAATATATATATATATATATATATATATATATATATATATATATATATATATATATATATATATATATATATATATATATATATATATATATATATATATATATATATATATATATATATATATATATATATATATATATATATATATATATATATATATATATAAATTTCTGACTCACATCAGACTGAACCCAGGTCTTTCAATCGAAAGGCAAGGGTGCTCCCCACTAGGCCATACAAGTCATAAAAGAAGTTGGAACCTGGGGGCAACTGCACCCAAGGAATTACCTGGGCAAGCTAACTACTTGCATACCAACGTGTTTTCCCCAACTTCCCGACTCAGCAATGACCCAATTGACAGCATTTCAGCAATGACCCAATTGACAGCATTTCAATCGAATTATCCCCTCTGAGTGAATAAGACAATAATAATCAACACACAATCACGTGTGGAACAAAGATAAATTTCTGACTCACATCAGGATTGAACCCAGGTCTTTCAATTGAAAGGCAAGGGCACTGCCAACTAGGCCATACAAGTCATAAAAGAAGCTTGAACCTGAGGGCAACTGCACCCAAGGAATTACCTGGGCAAGCTAACTGGTTGCATACCAATGTGTTTTCCCCAACCTCCCAACTTATCAGGGATAATTCGAATGGAATGCTGTTAATTGGGCCATTGTTGAGTCGGGAAGTTGGGGAAAACACATTGGTGTGCAAGCAGTTAGCTTACCCAGGTAATTCAACGGGTGCAGTTGCCCTCAGGTTCAAACTTCTTTTATGACTTGTATGACCAACTGGGCAGCTCCCTTGCCTTTCGATTGAAAGACCTGGGTTCGATCCTGATGTGAGTCAGAAATTTTTTTCTGTTCCACGCGTGACTGTATGTTGATTATTTCTATCTTATTCACTCCGAAGGGATATTTCGAATGAAATGCTGTCAACTGGGTCATTGCTGAGTCGGGAAGTTGGGGAGAACACGTTGGTATGCAAGCAGTTAGCTACCCAGGTAATTCCTTGGGTGCAGTTGCCCTCAGGTTCCAACTTCTTTTATGACTTGTATGGCCTAGTGGGCAGTGCCCTTGCCTTTCGATTGGAAGACCTTGATTCGATCCTGATGTGATTCAGAAATTTATTTCTGATCCACACATGATTGTGTGTTGATTATTTCTATATATATATATATATATATATATATATATATATATATATATATATATATATATATATATATATTTATTTATATATCTCTATAAATATTGCCGTTGGACCTCTCTTCCTTGCCTCTTTGTAGAATAGTAAATTAATTTTCTTTTAAAGCTAGGAACACAATGTAGATTTCTCGCATTAGAAAGAGGAGAGCGGGAAGAAGAAGGGGTTGTTTTCAAACTAAGCTCGCCAACTGACCAAAGGGTGGGAATTTTAAACTCATAGGCTTCATAGAGGGGGTATGGTTTTGCTAGCCCAGACCTTAGATATACTGTCCTTAAAACCCATTTTTCCTTGACCTATGTACTGGTGAGTCTTTGTCATTTTCCAGATGATACCTGCGACCGTTGCCTAAAGTTTGCTTGGGGGAGGAGCCTTGAAGTTGATGCGACCCAAGTCAACCCGACATCGGTGACTCTCGGCTCAGCTAACATAGCAAACAGATGTGTTCAATGCTTTCTCTAAGCACTCTTTGTTTTTCCCCCGTGTCTCCATCACGTGGGACGATTGTTATTCCTAGCGGACCAAGGAAGCTTAATGCAACTGATCATTGCATTATTTAACCCAGCAGTAAGCTGGATTGTGACTATTACTCCCAGTTTTCTTCCTCTTCGACTGAATCTCTCATTTTTCCTGTTCCCTATGTCACTTTCCCTCCCTGGACCAACGACCTTACCTGTCCTAACCTACCAGAACTATGGCGACCAAATGCTACCAAGCCTTCATGAACCTGGCAAAGGAGGTGGGTCTCACAAGAAAGGACCTCGCCGATTGGCTCAAGGAACAGCTGGATGACTTGGCCAAGGAGGCAGAAGAAAGAGCAAAACAGAGGAAGTATGACAAGGGACAACAGCAGTACGAGCTAGCTCTCAAGGAAAAGGAGACTGAGCTGGAGAAAGCTTGAAAGGAAAGTGCCAAAGCTCTAGCTACCCAACAAGCCTCCAACCCTCCACCTGCTGCACCAAATGCTCCAATATCAAGTATTAATTCCCTAGTTCCCAAGTGGACTGAGGAAGAGCCAGAGGCATGGTTGGAGGAAATAGAGACCCTCTTTGATAACTACAACACCACCGAGATGGAGAGTGCCTTAGTGTTTGCCAAGCACATGGAAGGTAACACCAAAACAGCCCACTGCTTGCTGGAGAAGAATCAAAGAGGCAACATGGTAGAAGTTCGTAGGGTCAAAAAGTCTATAAGATAACCCAGGAGAAATGGAGACAGCAGTTTCGAGGTCCCACCAAGGAAGTCGGCTGGTCCTGGGCTGAATAAGCCTGTCACAAGATCCAAGCCGGTATCCACTTGTTCGACTCTCTGTCACACACCTTGTCTGTGGACCTCTTCAATCAGACCATGCTGGAGGGTCTCTCCCAGTGTGTCTCTGGGCCTCTTGCTGTGTATCTCAACGACAAGCAGCCCACAACATTTATGGAAGCCTGTCGTATGGCCAATACCTGGGAGACCTACAATCAGTCTCACAGCATGTCTCAGCGGAGCATAGTGCCGCCTGGCTATCTCTTGGGGGTTGACTCACCCGAAGAACAGACTATCTGGTAAGCCCACATGTACCAATTGCACGAAAGTGGGACACCCCAAATCCTAGCGCTGCTACAAGCTTGGCACTAACAAGCAGCCTCCCCCCAATAACCAGAACTTCCATAGGTAACCGAGGCCCCACAAAGGGCATTTGTCTATCCTGTGGCGCTTCCAGCCACTATAGTACTGGGTATCGGGCCTGCCTAAATCATATCCCATCCACCAAGTTTGTCAGCTTGGTAAGCAACACATTTTCCACAGCTTATCTCTGTTTTCACTTGCTTTGGAATGGACTGTTAATTCTAAGACATTATGGTCTGAAGTACTCGTATTATATGCTATTATAATTCACCTCATTCACAAATACTAGGTCTAAAATATTATCCTTTCTTGTTGGCAAGTGATTTATTTGCTGGATGTTATGTTCTAGTAGCATACCTAATAGTTTTTCAAACTGCCTCTTATCTTCTGCACTACTATTACTCTCTTTTTTATATGTATAAATACAACCACAACCTCCTATTCGTTCTTTCCAATCTACAATGTTCACTAATTTTTCATATTCAAATTCTACCGCTATTAATTCACATTCTGTGTTACTATATTTCTCACAGATTTTTCCTTGATTTACGTCTCTCCCATATATCGCGGTTCTCCCTTGATTCCTATTTTTTCTATCTGATCTATACGTTTGGAAACTCTTTATCTGATCATCATTACCAGTCTCTTGGGAGTACCAGGTTTCACTCATATTCATTATATCTATTTTTTCAGTTTGGGTTAGTTCTTCTAAGAACTCTATTTTTCTTTCTGAGTTATTCGAAACTAAACCCTGTGCATTCATCACTATGATGGTTTGCGTGTTATCCCCATTATCTAATATGGGTAATAATAAGGATTTTCCCATGCCTCTTTCCTGTTCTGATATGTTGTTCTTTTCTTCATTTCCATAACTTTGGACATTAAAAAATCCAACTTTTCCAATATAGTTGATCTTCCATCTTCATATTTATTCATCTTGTGTTTGTACCTGTATCTATCTCCATATGTGCACCATCCCTTTGCATTGTAGACACATTGCTTCGTTGCACTGTATCTGGGTGCTGATGCCTCATATCGTGATGCTGACATTTCATAACGCGGTGCTGGCTTGCTTTTTTCCTTTGTCTCATACTCTTTATTCCTTTCTTTATTTGTTTCATCTTTACTTTGATTTTTGATATGTATTTGATTTTGATTTTCGTTCTTCATGGCTACAGTATGCATATACCTGCACTTTTTGTTAAATCTGCATCCTTTTCCTTGTCTCAAGTTTCTGCATATTTTTGGATGTAGATTGCTGCATTCAACCTCATAGCCATCTAGATATGTACATTTGCCATAAATCTCATAGTTGCGACATATCTTGGGATGTTTGTAGTGACATCTTTCACCGAATCTGCAGTTCCCTCTTTTCAAAAGAGTGCAGACTGTCTTTCGTTTCTTTTTTTTTTTTCTTGCTCTTTCCCATCAGTGTGTATATCCGGGTACAACCTCTTTGGGACTTTATTTGGGTTGTCATTTCATAGTATATTTCTTCATATGTATGCTGTTGTATTGCCTTATATGTAGAGTCTGTGAGTTTCTCTGCATCCATACTCTTATCCTGTTCTTTGTTTTCATTATTGATTTTTATCTCTTCAATCTTATTTTCTTCTATTTCGTTTTCCTCTTCTTCCTCTTCCTCATTTTCTTCATCCTCAACTATTTGTACACTAAGTCTTGACTTAATAACACTGTCTATCCATATTAGACATGTTGAGCAAAATACTTTTGTCTTTTTTTATATTTTGCTGTACTTCTGCGCATGTAGGGCAGGGACTGGCAGGACTCGGTGTCCAGCAGGCGTTTGCAGCCGATGTCGACTGCCAGTCCGAAGTGGGCGAGGAAGTCCGCACCCAGTGACAATGAAGTTCCACTTGTATCTCCGGCCCAGGATGGAGACCGACAGGAGCATGGTGCTGTAGGAGAGGATGGGGAACCTGTTGGCGGCGTCAGGGAGGCAGCCAGGTCCAGCGGGCGTCTGCGGTCCTCTCTGGAAGGCGAGAACACTGACTGCATTGCCCTAGTGTCGATCAGCATCATCCTGCCAGAGACAGTGTCACAGATGTAGAAGCCTACTGGTGTGGGGCTCCTGGGTGTTTTGGGTGCTGCTGCCATGGCGGCCTGTGAGGGTGGCCGACGCCTGCCCCGTTTTTTGGATGGGCGAAAAGGCAAGGGGCTTCGCAATTCCGGGTCTCTTTGCCAAACCTCTGGTGGCAGTAGCAAAGCCCCGGCCTTTCCTTCTTCTGGTGGTGGGGTGGCCGCCTCCTGGCGACGACGTTGATACACTCTGTGGTTGGGTCCTCCAGCTGGAGGCAGTTGATGGGGTGTGCGGGCATGGGTGCCCACTTCGCCGCCCTTGTGGAGTCAGTCAGCTGCTGTGCAGTCCTTATCAGGTCCTCGGCTGGCAGGGTGTAGGGCTCTGTAATCTGTCCACGAACCTCTGGGAGTAGCTGCCGCTGGAGGATCTCCCTCGACAGGGTAATCTCTTTGTGCCTGCCACTGCTGTCCATCTCGGGGAGGAGGAGGAGGAGGAGGTCCTGGAGGGCATGCCACGTCTCCAGGAGGTTTGTGTCCTGCCGAGGGTTGATGGCGAGGTCGAGGGTGTGGGCAGCCCTCTCGGAGACTGGCAGGGAGCAGGTCTCAACGAGAGTGGCCTTTAATTCTTGGAAGGTGTCAGGGCTTGTGGCTGACGTCACCCACGGGGCGACCTTTCTGTATATCTCCTCCGGTAGGGTGTTGATAGCGATGTCCACCTTCAACACCTCGTCGGTCAGGCCTGCCACCCTGAATTGCCCCTCGACCCTATAGAGCCAAGACGCTGGGTTCTGATGGGTGAACGGTGGTAGCTTTATGCTGAGGGCAGCCCTCGGTTGGTCCGTCAGGAGGGGAGTGGGTAACAGCGTGGAGGAGCGCGCGGGTTTTGGCGTGGAGGAGGGCTTGAGAGGGGGGTTGCACGAGGGAGACATCTACCCCCGAGAAGTTCACAGTTATTTGTATGTGGGAGGGAATGTCTGCATCCATGCTCATTTCGCACTCTCACTTGGAGTGTGAGGGAAAATTCGCATCAATACATGCTTGGGAGCGTGCCGTGTGGGTCCGCTGATGACACCGGTGATTTGCCAACGAGGGTCGGTAACGCCCGAGCGCTTTGTTAGAGCGCCGTCGTTAGTCCATTAAGGGCGTGGGGTGGTTCATCAGGCCAAGACTAAGTCGCCGTTTGGGTCCGTTAATGGCTCCTGGAACCACTCCGCGGTCACCACTGTGACAGGGTGCGAAAGAAAGAGCAAGATGACAAGTACTGCTAGTTTATTGAGGAAGCGACCCGTTTATAAAGTGGCGTGCGGACGTCGGCATATACGCGGACATCAGTACAAAATTTACAAGTGACCCGAGGTCAAAACTATCTCTCTACACAAAACAGGACAGGTACATATAGATAACAGGATGCTTAACAACAGTTGATTAGATACAAAAAATACTCTGACACATATACTATGTATAAGGGCAAATGAACAGATAATAAATGTACAAATTACAATAATGATAATAAGGCTGTGTACTGCGACCTCGGGTCAGCTGTGAAGGCACCGTAAAAAATGGGAGGTTCATCATAGAGAACCCATTGAGAGAGGACTTTACACCTTGAGCCTGGAAATTTCCTCTTTCTTGGCGAAGAATCTGCATTGTCAGTGCTAAAAAGCTACAGCTCTGCGTTCACTGAATTCAGCTGCTTTATAAAAGTGATTTAAGAGCCTTATTAAATCTGTTATGATCATTTCATTTAGCACTGAGGTATCTGTCCTCATTAGGACATATTATGAGCTGCTGTTAGCTCCTGTAAATAATCCATTTCCTTTCATTTTACTTTTGTTGAGACTAGTTTTCAATGAGTTTACTTAATTAATCCACATGGTTGTATAACAAAATTATATTTTGGTAATCCTAGTTTTCAGCTGGCAACCTTGTCCATTCCATTTCATTGTCTGTCCTTTAGAGCTTTATTTGGCCTTAATTGGCAGAGTTATGTGGGTCTTAGGTAGAGCAAGGTAATATAACTCCTATTAATCGATTGTTAAAGTAAATAAACGACTGAACCACGTAATAATATGTTATATAAATATATATATTATATAAAAATATATATTGCAACAAATATCAGGCCTTATACCTACTAAGAAACTGAGAGATTCCCATTTTAAATTAACTAAACAACGTTGAGCTATCCCAGGGAATTTGCAGGTTGTGAGGGTCCATATCTAGTTTCTCCCCTTCATTAATCTGTCCCAGGGGAGAACACATGTTTCCTGCCCTTTCCAAGTTCTTATTTTCCTGTTTTCTGCTGAGCGAATTCTTTTGTATTTTCCAGGCCGTACCAGGCGATGCATAACCCCAAGGCATACTGTGGGCCAAAAGAAAGAAGCTGTTTTGAAGACAGGGAAGCAGTAACTCACCCAGTCATCGCCAGAGTAAGAACTCTCCCACAGCCTTCCCAGGGCTTATCCAAAGGGCGATCTTATCTGTCCATTGATCTCCTGAAGTTAAGCAACCATTTATTCTGCCTTCCCTCAACTGATGTAGGAAGGAGATCCACTCAGGTTGCTAAGCATTGCCACATTGTATAAAGGTACGTCTGGAAAGTGAAGGAGTTCGCCATTAACTTTATTCTTTTATCTCGAACTTTTCATCTTTCTTATCCCTTCCCGTGTTCTACTCAAGTGCAGTGAAATTATGTCAAGTGTCCCTTTAATCTCTGTGAATTAATGAGCAATTATCCCTTTCACAGTGATATATATAAGTGAATTAATAACCTCCTCGGATCTTGCTCTTGGTATTAATGTCCATATGATAAGCATTTGGAGGGAATTTTCACTCATCTGTCATCTCTCTTCTTACAGGAGTCGATGACCCGTGCATTGTGATTATTGCAAGTTTCCTACCGGATACAAGTGCCTGGAATCAACACAGGAAACCTGTTATATAAGCTTAATTAAGCAATCTGGAACTAATTCCCAGCATTCAAAACTCCCTACTTATCTGTCGAGTAATTCTTAAACTCCTTAACATTAGGAATCTCTCAGGCCACCTTACACTCCCTTGTTTATTCCTCTTAGTTTATAATTTGCAGCTCCAGTAGCAAATGCTAGAACAAGGCAGGAATCTCAGAATTCCTGGCTGAAATATTTATAACTATATATATATATATATATATATATATATATATATATATATATATATATATATATATATATATATATATATATATATATATAATAGTCATGATGAGACTTGAGATGCAACATGGAAATTCAAAATAAAATATATTCTCCTGTCGATGACTCGGTCGAGCTCGAAAAGAAGGTGCATGCCATTGACCATCCAAGAGGGCAAAAATTGACAGAAATCAGCTGTTCGTGATTGTGCTGCTGTTGAAATTAATGCACCAATGTGCATCCTCATTGCGTTCCATAACCACTTACACCATGTTCTTGAGGGTTTTAGTAAGATCTTAAGTTTTGATCGCTTCTTAAATATGGTTGATAGAAGTGGTTGTAATTGAAGAGTTATTTCCGTAGAGTTAGTCATTCCTATACTAACTCCATCGACCGTTATTCATATGCGCAATGGCAGTTTATAATAAGAGAGAGAGAGAGAGAGAGAGAGAGAGAGAGAGAGAGAGAGAGAGAGAGAGAGAGAGAGGGAATAATGAAGTATTCACTAGAGAGAAAGAGAGAGGTAGGGATGCTGAAGCATTAACAGAGAGAGAGAGAGAGAGAGAGAGAGAGAGAGAGAGAGAGAGAGAGTGGTGGGGGCCGGCACCGAACCGTTAATGAAAGAAGGGCGAGGGTAGTAGAGAAAGGGAAAGAGAATCTAATAAGGCGGAGACACTGTCAGGCCTTACTGGCGGACTCCATCCCAACCTGTCTCCTAAAGCCTTAAGATTATACTGTCTCCCAACCTCGTGTATGGGTCGTACTTTCTACTGCAGGAGCGACCCTGCTGAAGGAGGGGTAGGTCCCCTAACCTCCTTGGCCCTGCTTCAAACCCAGGTCATGCCCTTGGGCGCGTGGCCGCGTGCATAAACAGACTGAAGTGATATGTCCTTGTCTGTCAAGATATCTCTTTAATTTTATTTCGTTTGTTTAAGGGTAAAATTATCAATATAAGTATTATAAAGCTTTTATTATACAAACGTAGTTTTAATTTGTTGGTCTTTTATTGTTTTTAAATGCGAAAAAAATTCTAGTATTTAAAAACATATAATAATAATAATAATAATAATAATAATAATAATAATAATAATAATAATAATAATAATAATAATAATAATAATAATATAAGCATTATAAAGCTTATATTGTATATAATGCAGTTTTAAGTTGTTGGTCTTTTATTGCTATTAAATGAGAAAAATTATAGTAATAGAAAACAAATAATAATAATAATAATAATAATAATAATAATAATAATAATAATAATAATAATAATTAATATAAGTATTATAAAGCTTATATTATACAAATGCAGTTTTAAGTTGTTGGTCTTTTGTTGCTTTTAAATGCGAAAACAACGCTGAGTTTGATAAGTACTTGGAAGGGTAACCAATAGGTAAAATCATAAGCCCTGTGAATATTTAAAGGCTAGGGTATGGGACTAGCAACTTCATCCCATAAATACTTACTGAAACCAGGAAGGTAACACCTCCTGGCCTTACCCTCTCAAAGCGGAAAAAGTGTATGGTAAAATAAAATAAAATATAATTATAAATTTCGACCTCACACTGGGATCGAACCCCGGCAGCGGATCTTTCTTGCAATCGGGAATCATGGGATCGATCCCGGGGTTCGAACCCCGATGTGAGGAATGATTTTTATGTACTGCAAATCGTGATTATTTACTGATTTTCGCAATAATATAATAATAATAATGACTTGACATTAAATGAGAATTATAAACTTCAGCGGTCAAGTTTATTTCTCTTATTTAATTAAGGGCAACAATAACAATCAAATATTACGCGCGAAAAAGGCAATAAGTAATTACGATAATAATTCGCAGTTGCAGTATTATCAACAATGATAATGGTGAAGAAATCCACAATGGTGTAAATATATATATATATATATATATATATATATATATATATATATATATATATATATATATATAGTTAGTTATAAATGATTTGTTTAACCAGACCTCTGAACTCTTTTTAGGTTCTTCTCAGGCTGGGAAAAAAAAAAAAAAAAAAAAAAAAATATATATATATATATATATATATATATATATATATATATATATATATATATATATATATATATATATATTAGAACTATATAGAAACTTTTTACTTTGATGGTTGCCTTTGTGTTTAAGTCAGACTGAGAAGGAGAATCGAGCGGGTTCTCGAAAGCTCTCGTTATATACACACTCATACATACATACATACATACATACATACATACATATATATATATATATATATATATATATATATATATATATATATATATATATACATATATATACGACGATGATGAAGACAGAAGCCCAATATACTGAGACTAGGGGCAGATGGAAAGGGTCTCTTTTCTTTTCAGATCTAAGGATAGACTGTGTCCGTCTCTAACATCTAACAT